>NC_134405.1:5263117-5483117 GCF_038048845.1 Mixophyes fleayi
GACAGAGGGGCGCGTGTGTGTGTGTGTGTGTAAAGCATGTGGACAGAGGGGGATGCGTGTGTGTGTGTGTGTAAAGCATGTGGACAAAGGGTGATGTGTGTGTAAAGCATGTGGACAGAGGGTGATATGTGTGTAAAGCATGTGGACAGAGGGGGACATCTGTGTGCGTGCGTGTAAAGCATGTGGACTGAGTGGGGCGTGTGTGTGTGCGTGCGCGTGCAAAGAATGTGGACAGAGGGGGGCGTGTGTGTGCGCGCAAAGCATGTAGACAGAGGGGGACGTGTGTGTGTGCGCGCAAAGCATGTAGACAGAGGGGGACGTGCGCATGCAAAGCTTGTAGACAGAGGGGATGTGTGCGTTCGTACAAAGCATGTGGACAGAGGAGGACATCTGTGTGCGCGTGCAAAGCATGTGTACTGAGGGGGACGTGTGTGAACGCATGCGTGCAAAGCATGTGTACTGAGGGGGACGTGTGTGAACGCATGTGTTCAAAGCATGTGGACAGAGGGGGACGTGTGTGTGTGTGTGTTTGTAAAGCATGTGGACAGAGGGTACTTGTGTGTGTGTGTGTGTGTGTGTGTGTGTGTGTGTAAAGAATGTGGAAAGAGGGGGACGTGTGTGTGTGTGCGCGCGCGTGCAAAAAATGTGGACAGAGGGGGACGTGTGTGTGCGCGCAAAGCATGTAGACAGAGAGGGACGTGTGCGTGCGTACAAAGCATGTGGACAGAGGAGGACATCTGTGTGTGCGTGCAAAGCATGTGTACTGAGGGGGACGTGTGTGAACGCATGCGTTCAAAGCATGTGGACAGAGGAGGACGTGTGTGTGTTTGTAAAGCATGTGGACAGAGGGTACTTGTGTGTGTGTGTGTGTGTGTGTGTGTGTGTGTGTGTGTGTGTGTGTGTGTGTGTGTGTGTGTGTGTAAAGCATGTGGACAGAGGGTACTTGTGTGTGTGTGTGTGTGTGTAAAGCATGTGGAAAGAGGGGGGACGTGTGTGTGTATGTAAAGAATGTGGAAAGAGGGAGATGTGTGTGTGTGTGTGTAAAGCATGTGGACAGAGGGTGACGTGTGTAAAGCATGGGGACAGAGAGGGACGTGAGTGTACGCGTGCTTGCGTACAAAGCATGTGGACAGAGGGGGGCGTGTGTGTGTGCGCGCGTGCAAAGCATGTGGACAGAGGGGGACGTGTGTGCGTGCGTGTGTGTGCAAAGCATGTCAACAGAGGGGGACATCTGTGTGTGCATGCAAAGCATGTGGACAGAGGGGGATGTGTGCATGCAAAGCATGTGAACAGAGGGGGACGTGTGTGGGCGCGAGTGCGTGCAAAGCATGTGGACATAGGAGGACGTGTGCTCCTGCGCAAAGCATGTGGACAGAGGGTACATGTGTGTGTGTATAAAGCATGTGGACAGAGGGTGACGTGTGCGAGCGTGCGTGTAAAGCATGTGGACAGAGGGGGGCATGTGTGTGCGCGCTCATGCAAAGCATGTGGACAGAGGGGGATGTGTGTGTGTGTGTGTGCGTGCATGTAAAGCATGTGTGTGCGCGCTCATGCAAAGCATGTGGACAGAGGGGGACGTTCGCATGCAAAGCAAGTGGGAAGAGGTGGACGTGTGTGCGCGCGTTTGTGCAACGCATGCGGACAGATGGTACGTGTGTGTGTGCAAAGCATGTGGACAGATGGTATGTGTTTGTGTGTGTAAAACTTGTGGACAGATGGTACGTGTGTGTGTGTGTGTGTGTGTCTGTAAAGCATTCGGACAGAGGGTACCTGTGTGTGTGTAAAGCATGTGGACTGACAGTGTGTGTGTTTTACGCATGTGGATAGAGGGTACGTGTGTGTGTAAAGCATGTGGACACAGGGTGTGCGTGCGTTTGGAACGCATGTGGACAGAGGGTATGTGTACAAAGCTTGTGGACAGAGGGGGACGTGTGCGTGTAAAGCATGTGGACAGAGGGTGACATGTGCGTGCGTACAAAGCATATGGACAGAGGGGACGTGTGCAAGAACATATGTTCAAAACATGTGGACAGAGGGTGATGTGTGTGTGTGTTTGTAAAGCATGTGGACAGAATGTACTTGTATGTGTGTGTGTTTGTGTAAAGCATGTGGACAGAAGGTACATATGTGTGTGTGTGTGTGTGTGTGTGTGTGTAAAGCATGTGGAAAGACAGGGATGTGTGTATGTGTGTAAAAACATGTAGACAGAGGGTGACGTGTGTGTAAAGCATGCGGACAGAGAGTGACGTGTATGTGTGTTGTGTGTGTAAAGCATGCAGACTGAGGGGGGGGGGGGCGTGTGTGTGTGTGTGAGTAAAGCATGTACACAGAGGGTACTCGTGTGTATGTGTAAAGCATGGGCACAGAGGGGGACGTGTGTGTTTGTAAAGCATGAGGACAGAGGGGTACGTGTGTGTAAAGCATGTGGACAGAGGGGTACGTGTGTGTGTAAAGCATGCAGACATAGAGTACATGTTTGTGTAAAGCATGTGGATAGAGGGTACATGTGTGTGTAAAGCATGCAGACATAGAGTACATGTTTGTGTAAAGCATGTGGATAGAGGGTACATGTGTGCAGAAAAATACTCAACTCCTGTATGATATAATTCTGAGCAACTTTTATTCTATTCCAATTTGAGACCGCTTCAGCGTCTACATTTATACATATAAGTCTAGGGGATTAGATGCTGAACAACCATTTATAAAACCGTAGATTATGAAAGAAAGTCAATCAACAATTATATATATTGCAGTTTTCCAATAAAGTTCAAATAATTCTTTCTTCTTTCTGCGTTATCACTTTCCAGGTGTTCTGCCAATATACTTGTGCTGCCCCCAGCTTTCAGACCTTGGGTTTTATCTGTAAAGAATGTCTCACTTTGCTGCGTGTCCTTGGTCTGTTTCTGTTCATGGGAACATCCTGCTGTGAAGTTTCCCAACCTTGAATAATTTGTCTTTAAAACTGAGCATAATATCTGCTAATTTATCTTAAGGTTATAGCATAACATATTAGTTTCTAAAGCTTAATATATGATAGATATTAAATCAATAATCATAAAATTTTACCCTTACACATGTGGACAGGGGGTACATGTGTGTGTAATGCATTTGGATAGAGGGTACATGTATGTAAAGCATGTGGACAGAGGGTACGTACGTGTGTGTGTGTGTAAAGTGTGTGTAAAGTGTGTGTAAAGCAGGTGGACAGAGGGGACGTGTGTGTGTTTGTGTAAAGCATGTGGACAGAGGGGACGTGTGTGTGTTTGTGTAAAGCATGTGGACAGAGGGGACGTGTGAGTGTGTGTGTGTAAAGTGTGTGTAAAGCATGTGGACAGAGGTTACGTGTGTGTAAAGCATGGTTATTGGGGTGGTCCTGATTAACGGGATGTGTGTTCCTCTCTTTCCCCAGCCGTTCTGTGATCTTGGTCTATTTCCTCCAGGCTGGACATACAGCACCTCTGTGCCAGCACCACGGCCACTCTGGAAACTGCTAAACTCCAAGGAGCAACTGTCTGACTCAGGTAAATGTACACATAGGAGTTATATACATATATACAGTGCATGACTGATGCTGGTACATACATACTGCACCCCCACCACTGCCTGCCAGATCATACATACATACTGCACCCCACCACTGCCTGCCAGATCATACATACATACTGCACCCCACCGCTGCCTGCCAGATCATACATACATACTGCACCCCACCACTGACTGCCAGATCATACATACTGCACCCCACCACTGCCTGCCAGATCATATATACATACTGCACCCCACCACTGCCTGCCAGGTCATACATACATCCTGCACCCCACCACTGCCTGCTAGATCATACATATATACTGCACCCCACCACTACCTGCCAGAACATACATACATACTGCACCCCACCACTGCCTGCCAGATCATACATACTGCACCCCACCACTACCTGCCAGATCATACATACATCCTGCACCCCACCACTGCCTGCCAGATCATACATACATACTGCACCCCACCACTGCCTGCCTGATCATACATACTGCACCCTACCACTGCCTGCCAGATCATAAATACATACTGCACCCCACCACTGCCTGGCAGATCATACATACATACTGCACCCCACCACTGCCTGCCAGATCATACATATATACTGCACCCCACCACTGCCTGCCAGATCATACATACATACATACTGCACCCCACCACTGCCTGCCAGATCATACATACATACTGCACCCCACCACTGCCTGCCTGATCATACATACTGCACCCTACCACTGCCTGCCAGATCATACATACATACTGCACCCCACCACTGCCTGGCAGATCATACATACATACTGCACCCCACCACTGCCTGCCAGATCATACATACATACTGCACCCCACCACTGCCTGCCTCAATATTGAAGAAGTTGTCAAGCAGGGTCTTGAATCAGGGATGAGATTTTTGTGAAAGTGATATTTCTTTTACAATTTGGTAAAATCTGTCTTATTTTACAGATATGGAATTTCATAGTGTTGCATGTGTCAAATATAAGTGTGAGCTGGGTGTACTCTGTGTGGCTTCACTTCAGAGGAGAAGTATGGCTGACTTATCCCCACATAAACATTCTCTTCTGTGAGTTGGACATATTTGCTGGCTAATACAAAGTCGGAGCTCACAGGTGCAAAATCTCTTTGGACACAGAGGTCCACTTGTATGTTTTATGAATAAAACAATTTATTATAATAATGCATACTTGCCAACTTTCTTCAGCCCCCCCCCCCCCCCCCCGGGAGCCAGCCAGTGGAGGGGGGCGTGAGGGGGGCGGGATGGCCAAAATCGCATCATTTTGACCCCGCCCCTGTGACATCATGATGCAACCGCATCAGTTGACAGCGGGGGGAGGAGCCAAACACCGCGATTCACCGGGAAAGTGGGGCACTTCCTAGTGAAGTGGGCAAAATTCGGGAGATTGCCACACTCGCCCGGGAGAGTTGGCAAGTATGTAATAATGATTCAAGAATATATGGTCCGGACCATTACAACCTGTAAACAATAATTGTTCAATGCTTAATGCGTTCAGACACAATAATAAGCCATTAAAAGTATGCAAATACGTCAGCAGTATCTGGTATCCCAATGTCTATTGAGCTGTTCTATTACTCATCAATCTCACAAGTATAAGTAAGAACAAAAGTACTTGGAAAACCTTTTCAAATGTCTAATAATCTTAGTAGGAGAGAGATTTCTCTCAAAGTTCCAGATATGTGGATAGTCCTGGACCTGGCCGGCCCTAATTGCAGTAGCGGTAGGCAATATTTGAGGGTTCACCAAGTAGACCCGGGATGTTCAATAGTGTAAAAAATCATAGACATCTATATTCCAAATGTACCAGAACGTTGTTTGAAGTAAATGAGATGAATGAAGTGAAGCCGGATTAACCGGTCTTTAATCAACCTCTTACCTCCGTCTGTTCAGCTTCTTGTCTCCGATACTAGGGAGACTCCAAAGCTCTCGTACAGTGTTCTTCTGTTCGTATAGATTATCTGTGTCTGGTTCGTACACTTCAGGGTTTGGCGGGCGCATGCGCACGCGTCCGTGGTTACACTTATAGCAACCGACAGCGAATTGCTGTGTGTGAGTTGTGGTAGAGTCTGATAGTTGGCATAAGTATTGAACCCACCAGGTAGACCACTTGTTTCTGGGGTCGGGTCCCTTACTATTAATCTCTCAAGTTACATAGATCATTTTTTACAACCTTTGGTATTACAGCAGAACAGTTACCTAAAAGAGACACTGGCCACCTACTGGAAGTCCTAAAGGATATTAAATGTGAGTCCAATTACTTGCTTATGGCATGCAACGTGGTATCTCTATATACCATCATATAGCATGAAGCAGGCTGCAGACATGTACAAACCATTTTAGAGAGAGAGTCAGATCTCCCACAAGAACAAATTGATTTCCTTCTTGATAGCATCACTTTTGTCAGGAGCTCCGACTTTGTATTACTCTTGGAGATTGGGACCTTTCTCCTATATCTTCCCTCTTGGCAGCATACTGATATTTCAGGAAGCGCAGATTTCCACCCTTTGTTCTTTATATTTGCTGGCTACATGGTGGCTGGGGGGGGGGGCCACACTATACCTGGGGACGGGTCCCTTACTACTAATCTCTCAAGTTACATAGATCATTTTTTACAACCTTTGGTATTACAGCAGAACAGTTACCTGAGAGACACTGGCCACCTACTGGAAGTCTTAAAGTATATTAAATGTGAGTCCAAATACTTTTTTATGACATGCAACACAGTGGCGCACGCAGGGGGAGTTTCTGAGTCTCTAGAAACCCCCCCCTGCGTTAACTAAGTGGCCACTGTCCTATACAGCAGCCGCGGCGCTGTCAAAGAAGCGTCCGCGGCGGTGCTGTATTGTATAAAGCACCGCCGCAGACGCTTCTTAGACAGCGCCGTGGCTGCTGTTTAGGACAGCGCTGGCGAAACGGAGCGCAGCAGCTCTCTCTCTGGGTTTTTTTTTTTTCGGGTCGGCGGGGAGAAACCCCCCCCCCCCGACAATCCTCGGTGCGCCCCTGCAACGTGGTATCTCTCTATACCATCATATAGTATGAAGCAGGCTGCAGACATGTACGAACCATTTTAGAGAGTCAGATCTCTCACAAGAACAAATTGATTTCCTTCTTGATAGCATCACTTTTGTCAGGAGCTCCGACTTTGTATTACTCTTGGAGATTGGGACCTTTCTCCTATATCTTCCCTCTTGGCAGCACACTGATATTTCAGGAAGCGCGGATTTCCACCCTTTGTTGTTTATATTTGCTGGCTACATGGTGGCTGGGGGGGGGGTACACTGTACCACTGTTAGCCCTGGCAGCATTCTTATACCAAAGTTTATTCTATCCAAGCAGTACCATAGGCGGCTGTTACAGAATCCATATTAAACTTCCCGCCCCCTCTGTGACATCATTTATTTTATTCACTTCACTGAGCTGAGGGAGGTAAATGAAAAACGTGCTTCTGTAATCTGGTCCTGGGTCTGATCACACAGCTGTGATCTGTGCATGAAAACAGAGCAGAACAGGTGTGATGAAAGTGGACCTGACTTATAAATGTAAATATGTCACTTTACTAATAGTTTGTGTTTTCTACCTATCACATTACACTATTCTTACCTATATAAATAGTAATCTGACGCACATATATTGTATGTAATGCTATTTCCTAGAATAAAATATAAAAACCACTTAGAACTGCTGTCTCTCCCTATAGACTTATATGGCAGCCCCCCTTCTCCCTCCCTATAGATTTGTATGGTAGATTCCCCCACCCCCCTTCTCCCTCCTTATAGATGTGCATTACAGTCCCCAGTCCCCCTCCCTATAGATTTGCATGCCAGTCTCCCCCCTCTCCCTCCCTATAGATTTGCACGCCAGTCTCCCCCCTCTCCCTCCCTATAGATTTGCATGCCAGTCCCCCTGTGACTGAATCAATTATAAATAACTTATGGTATCAATATTTTGAAGGGAAATAGCGCAGGGTGCATATTTATATAACTGCATAGGCACTTATTTTTTTGTATATTGTGATATAGGAAATCGTTATTTCTGAAACCAGGGTAGAAACTGTTTTTTCCTGTTTTAACCTTACTAAAGGATATGCCTTATTTCTGATGCATATATCTGATACAATAGGCCTTTGTGGAGGGAGGTCTTGTGTGTATTGGGATGTATTTAGTATGGAAGTGTCATTGTTTAGGATTTGTAAGGTTACTAGTGGAAACCTCCAATTAGGCATATGTGCAAGGAAGTCTGATAGCAAAAAGTGCTAACAAAGTTTTGTGATAATGTGTCATGTCTGGTCTGGCCAAAGGTCCAGCAGGGGTCGTTGCTGTGTGGCCTTTTGCCAGAGTGAATTTCATAGATAAGTGTAAATTTTGTTAGCCTTGAAATGCATGTAAATTCATGTTTGTGTCAATAGAGTATATCCTGTTTCTAAAAATAGACTATTTCTGAACTGTATAAAAGATGAGCTCTGGGAGCATGTAAGTGTTCTTCTGATTTTTCATCTGACCTGATCACACTGGTATCTTCCACCAGTGTGTGTGAGCAAATAAACCATCTTGCTTCAATGACCTGCTTGGAACCATCTTCAATATCGTATTCCTGTGATCTACAGATTAGCCCTAAACCTAATCCGTTCTCCGGCTGTCTCTGAGGTTTTGGACCCAAGCGTTTCCAGTACTACTGCTCTGCCTGCTACCCAGCAGCCCTGGTCCATGTGATAGGCCAGGGGAATCCATTCACAGCATCCCTGATCCATAGTAAGTGGTCAGGAGGACCAGCCCAGGTACACCAGCAACGAGACACGCTAGCAGCGTCATTTACCCAGAAGAAACCCGGTATTGGATGCCGGTAAGGAGTCCAGTGGTGGCAGCCTTTGTAAGCCCCTCCTACTGCAGCAAGAGGGCGCTTTTTGGATAACGAAAGGGAATGGTGGCAAAGTAAGTCCAGCCAGTTCCCAGCACAACAGACAGGGTGGCATAGGCGGTTCATTCTGTCACCCCCCCCCTCTCCCTCCCTATAGATTTGCATGCCAGTCCCCCTCTCTCCTTCCCTATAGATTTGCATGCCAGTCCCCCCTCACCCTCCCTATAGATTTGCATTACAGTCCCCCCTCCCCCTCTCTATAGATTTGCATGGCAGTCCCTCCCCCTCTCCCTCCCTATAGAGTTGCATGGCAGTCCCGCCCTATAGAGTTGCATGCCAGTCCCCCCCTCTCCCTCCCTATAGAGTTGCATGCCAGTCCCCCTCCTCCTCCCTATAGATTTGCATGGCAGTCCCTCCCCCTCTCCCTCCCTATAGAGTTGCATGGCAGTCCCTATCTCACTTACCTGTAGTTGTGCTGGCCAGCTTCGCTCCTCGCTCCTCAGATCAGCAGACAGGAAGTGAAGACTTCCTGCTTCCTGTCTGCTGCACAGTATTGTGGGTGCCCATACAGCAACAAGCTACCTCCACCCCCTTGAGCGTTGCAACGACCCCCTCCCCCCAAAAAATATATGCAAAAAAGCGAATGAATAAAATAAAAAAATAAATAAAAACCGGCAGACCGCACCCTTCACTCCCCCCCGAGACCCAGCACCCCAGTCTAGTGGTTGATCAGGCCCTGTGTTTACTGGAATACACACATGCAGTCTATGCAAGGTCTGAGCAGCTTTGTAGCACAAAAGATAGTCCCCACATATATTTTGCATTAGAAGATATTGAGACATACACAAATATTTGTAGATATTATGTTATAGATATTGTATTGTAATAGAACGGAGCAGAATATTTGGAAGATGTTCTAATTATCCCCATTATTATGATTAGTGCGGATAAAATTCTGGGATCCTGGTGCATGGACTGGCCACAGATATGACAGGATTGGAGGCATGTGTTACCCATGTTTGGAAAGTGTATATAATTGGTGAGTTTGAGGTTAGTATGTGATGATTATACAAATATTTACAGAATCAATTATAGACCTTGTACATTATCTTAGTAATTATTGGTATCTGCAGGAGGATAGAGGTCTCTGTACTGCCCATTTGACTGGCAATTGGGACACGGCAATGTGGCCACATACTCAAAAATGAAAACAATGGTCAATGACTGGGTCATATTTGTGTATAAAATATTTACGTGTTCCTTACACAATATAACACAACTTCAGTTAAAATAGACTGATTAGAGTACTCATTAGGCTTTTAAATATTAATATACTTTTTTCTTGCAGGTGAATTCCCACTCAAAACGGAAAATTTCTCAGGAAGGACCTTGTTCTCTAAACATCTGCGTGTTCCAAAAATAACCTCATCTACAAGTCATATATATTACACATGATGATTCTTCTTAAAATATAGAGGAGTCCCACAAGCTATTTTCACTTTAAGAATAGGAGAAACTTTCTGAAACTAAGTCGTTACACATCAAATATATGATGAATATCACAGAAGAGAAACCTCATCTGTGCTCTGAATGTGACAAACGTTTTACATTTAAATCACAAATGATCAAACATCAGAAGATTCACACAGGAGAGAAACCATTTAAATGCTCTGAATGTAGCAAGTGTTTTACCAACAAGTCACATCTTAATACACATCTGAGAATTCACACAGGAGAGAAACCATTTAAATGCTCAGAATGTAGCAAGTGTTTTACCAACAAATCACATCTTAGTACACATCAGAGTATTCACACAGGAGAGAAACCATTTAAATGCTCTGAATGTAACAAGTGTTTTACACATATTTCAAGTCTATTAACACATCAGAAGAATCACACAGGACAGAAACAATTTAAATGCTCTGAATGTAGCAAGTGTTTTAGCCAGAAGTCAAAACTTGTTGCACATCAGAGGATGCACACAGGAGAGAAACCATTTAAATGCTCTGAGTGTAGTAAGTGTTTTACACATATTTCAAGTCTATTTACACATCAGAAGAATCACACAGGACAGAAACCATTTAAATGCTCTGAATGTACCAAGTGTTTTAGCTACATGTCATATCTTGTAATACATCAGAAGATTCACACAGGCGAAAAACTGTTTAAATGCTCTGAATGTAGCAATTGTTTTACCCAGAAGTCAAAACTTGTTGCACATCAGAGGATGCACACAGGAGAGAAACCATTTAAATGCTCTGAATGTAGTAAGTGCTTTACACAAATTTCAAATCTTATAACACATCAGAGGATTCACACTGGACAGAAACCATTTAAATGCTCTGAATGTACCAAGTGTTTTAGCGACAAGTCACATCTTAACAGACATCAGAGAATTCACACGGGACAGAAACCATTTAAATGCTCGGAATGTAGTAGTTGTTTTACCACCAAGGCAGATCTTAATACACATCAGAGAATTCACACAGGAGAGAAACCATTTAAGTGCTCGGAATGTAGTAGTTGTTTTACCACTACGTCAGATCTTATTAGACATCAGAGAATTCACACAGGAGAGAAACCATTTAAGTGCTCAGAATGTAGCAAATGTTTTGCCAACAAGTCAAGCCTTAATACACATCAGAGGATTCACACAGGAGAGAAACCATTTAAATGCTCTGAATGTAGCAAGTGTTTTAGTGACAAGTCAGTTTTTAACCGACATCAGAGATATCACACAGGACAGAAACCATTTAAATGCTCTGAATGTAGCAATTGTTTTACCACCAAGGCAGATCTTAATAAACATCAGAGAATTCACACAGGAGAGAAACCATTTAAATGCTCAGAAGGTAGTAGTTGTTTTACCACCACGTCAGATCTTATTAGACATCAGAGAATTCATACAGGAGAGAAACCATTTAAGTGCTCAGAATGTAGCAATTGCTTTGCCAGCAAGTCAAGCCTTAATACACATCAGAGAATTCACACAGGAGAGAAACCATTTAAGTGCTCAGAATGTAGCAAATGTTTTGCCAACAAGTCAAGCCTTAATACACATCAGAGGATTCACACAGGAGAGAAACCATTTAAATGCTCTAACTGTAGCAAGTGTTTTAGTGATATGTCCCATCGTAATAGACATCAGAGGATTCACACGAGAGAAACCATTTAAATGTTTTTAATGTAGCAAGTGTTTTATCCAGAATTCAAATATCGTTGAACACTAGAGGATTCACACAGGAGAAAAACTATTTTGATACTCTGAATGTAGCAAGTTTTATAATAAAATAAAAACAGGATTCACATTAGAGAGTTACTTAGAGGATCTGAATGTAGCATATATATATATATATATATCAGAAGCAGGTTATTTTATTATATCACCATAATATCCATACAGGGGACACATGATTTTTATTCTCTCACTGTGGCGGGTTTCATATAACATCAAAGCCATGTTATATGTCGGTAGACTAGAGCTGTCTGGAATGGGTACTTGGGGTATTTTCTCCTGGGATGGTCTCCATGTTATTAACTAGAGCTGCAGTATACAGATAGACAATGACCATGTGGGAGACCTGGCTGAGCTCTGTAATATACTGCTGTTCATCTTGTGCAGTTGTTGGGACTAGTAGAACAAAGAGCTTTCTGTCTAGTAGAGCGGATCAGCATCTCTTCTCAGTACTGGGATTCCTACTACAACCAGCAGAACTATGAGTAGAGAACATTTCTACAGGAACACTGCACACTGCCCTGTTTCATACTACATGTGCTCCTATTGATCTCTTATATCCCCTTATTCTTTCCTCATACTGATCTATTGCTGTCTTACCTCCCTCCGTCATGAGAACTATGTACTTAGAAAGGGTTATTTAGTAAATGGTGCAAGTTAAACCCTGGTTCTGTATCTGATGACAACCAATCAGGTCATTATATTTGTTTGTTTGATGACATCAGGCTGTTAGTAGTTGACACCTGGTTGCTATGGGATACAGCACATCTGTGTTCTTCACACCTTTTTTTTAAATAAGTATGTAAAGGTCCTGCATAAGTATTTATTTTATAGTCGATAGTGATCCAAATCAGCACTAACCTGTGTGTAGACTGAAGGACCACACAATATCTGTAATTACCATGTATGTTACTGGCAGCTGTTTCTATAACACTTGATGCTGAATAAAAACTGATGTTGATAACTGTGGAGATTCTGTTTTTGGGTGTAGAACTAATATTTCTACAGTAACAAAAATATTCTAAACTCTTCTATTTTTTAGAAGATGGAACCAGAGGTGATATTTAGGGGTCATGCTGTACTGACAATATGACCAATATTAAAAACACGGCAAAGACCAGTTATCATTATTATCATACAGCAAATGTATCAGTTATGTCTGTTTTACCTGTACTGCAATATAAACACAGGGTCTTACTGCCAATCAGTGATTGCTCAGTAGTAGGACAGATACATAGTATTCCCTGCTAGCTGCTGTCTGTCCTTGTCTGCTGTCCTCCAGAGGAACAACTCACTGTGTAATGGTGGCTGATCCAGCACACTAAACCCATATATATCCATTTATGTGACATTATCTATTGTAATAATACAACATGATCATACATTACTGGTATACTATTCTTATCAATATTGGTTAAAAATGATCACACAATTAGTTATAACAGTTCAATGAATTTCCTATTACAGTCTGTATCCTGACAGGTAAAGCGTTAGTTTTGCATCATGTCCGTCCATGTGTCTCAGGATCTAGTCCTAATAGCTCGGTCTCTATCCACTGATGGAGGATAAATGAGTAAGGAATATCGATCCTGTTATGCCTGTCTAGTTGCTATCCAATAACGATTGTTGATTGCCGTAATGTGGTTCCAAAGCACAATGTGATTTGATAGCCAAAAGTAACAGAATAACAATCATAATAAAATTAGTACAGCCGTTACTTATCGCAGGCGCCATGGATCCAGTGTACAGTCATTCAGGTCTGATGGCTGTGGTCAAGTAGACTGTTCACTGAGTCCAGAGCCCCTGCTTATATACAGTCAGTGAATACAGTGAAACAATGCAGATGATGTGGCTTGCTTCTATAGGTCCAGGCTTCAGGAGTGTCCAGTGTACTGCAAGTCATAGGCCAGTTGAAACAAAATTATCCCAAGGTGGGGGTCAGCTCTCCAGGAGATGCACTCTGATTATCCCACCAAGAATCCAGTTTAAACTAGTCTATTTACACTACACAGACAATATCATATTAAACATTTATTCCCTATCATCGATAACTAGAGTATGCAATGTGCGATTCCTTCAGTGAATGAACCGGACAACTGCGGATGAATAGGGGATTAAAATGATACTAAACACAACATGTTTCCTGTAACCTGAACCTTTGATTTCACAAAGATGTATATAATTTATATTATTAACCATAAACATTGCTACAATTCAACGTTAATAGCTATGTGTTGCAACTACTATTAATGTGTACTAATTATAAATGTGCATGTTCGTGTGAACGTGTGTAAATGTATAAAACCTGTTGTTGCCACGTGTTACGGCTGAATACCCTTCTCTATGCCGCAGCTTGCTATACGCATAATTTTCAGACAAAGACAACCAAGGTGTTAGCTATTAATTGAAATGACTTTATCCAATTAGCTGACTTCAACAATCCCTCCACTCTTGAGTCAACCAAGATTTTCTTTATGTTTTGTTTTTTTCACCTGGCCAGGACTTACATATAATAGGAGATGCGTGTGATATTCAGGTCTACAGCACTTACCTGATCTGGGAGAGATGATGAGGGATAAAACTGTCTGCAGTTACTGTCCCTGTAGTTGCTGCTTCTGAGGTTAATGTCTCTGTAACTGTTGTCTCTGTGAGCGCTGTCTCTGTAGTTGTCTCATTGACCTGATCAAAACTGTTTCTACTTATAACTTCACCTGCTTGGTAAGAACCGCGGCGGCCGCGACTCACTACCCCTCTTCCTGGCATCTCGGCCGTCTCCATGACGACCGGGATGCTTCCAGGGCAACGGCCGGACGCCGAAATAAATACCGTTGTGCCCAGGCAATCAGAGCAGCCAGGCGCATGAGCGGAGGATCGCCACAGCCTGTCGGCTGATGCAGTTAATTAATTAATCTGCACCTGAGGACTTTCAGGACGAAGCCCTGATTGGTTGGTTTTTGTATTTAAGGCAGGGAGGGCTTAGCCTCTCTGCCGGTTATAGCGTTTCAGTCCTGTGCTGTGCTGTAGAGTTTCTGGGAATAATGGAAAGCTGTTAAGATGGAGTTTCATTTTGCAGCAATATAACTTCACCACTCAGCACTGAAAGGGCGCAGAACATGGAAACGCAGATGGCCTCTCGCGCCAAGGGGCAGAAGTGGTGAACGTAGTAGAAACAGTAACAGGTCACAGTTCTCTGTGCCCTAGGTTAGGGGGAGGTGTGGCGACTATGTAGCATATCTAATGACTTATTGCAATTTTCTGTTGAATTCATGTATGACAATGTATATTGTATGTAACCCTGTAATGTAATCTCAATGTGTGCTTTGCTAGATGATATGAGTTTGAACCTATGCAAGTGCCATTCATCTTTTAAAACTAGCCAGGCCCAGAGACAGATATCTGAGTAGTTTGTGTATGCAAAGGAGTTAGGCTTAGCCAGGCAGAAAGAGCAGAGGTGAGAACCCAAAGTCTTGTGAACATTCCGATCTCCGGACATCCCTAGCTCATTTGGGAGATGAAGGTTATGTGGAAAAATGGTTTAAAATCTTCTGCTTAGACAATAATTTTGTACATTTCTTGAAGAAGGTCTATTATGACTGAAATGTGCCATACTTCTCAATGTGTATTCCTCACGCGCCAATTCCGGAAACGTGTAAGTAGGGATTCTGGTTTTATTTCCTATTTTATTTTCTGAAACTCATTTGTGCAATTTATTGTATGTCTGTTTATTACTTTTTTGCAAATAAGCCTTGGAAATATTTTTCATATTAAACATATTTAATCTAGCATATGTCTCAGTGATTCTTTGTTAAATTACGAAGCCCAAGGAGGCTCATGCTACCGGTGTATGTGAAACATCAATAAGTGGTTCTGGTGAACGTAAGGACACCATATTAAATCCTTTGTGGAGGCAGAAAAGGTGTATTTATTGTTATTTAACTAAGGTAACACCAGTCATGGCCAGCTGTTCAGATTGCTGTATCTGGGACAGGCTGGGCGTTCGTGACATATCCACTTTATAGGATTATGATCAGTCACCACAGTAAAATGTCATCCATACAAATAAGGATAAAGCTTTTTTACCACCCAAACAATGGTCAAACACTCCTTCTCAATTGTGGCATACCCCACCTCCCGGTTCACCAGTTTTCTGCTCAAATAGGCCAAGGGTGCTCCTGCCCATCTGGTCCCACCTGGCTAAGTACTGCTCCCAGTCCATACTGTAACGCATCAGTTTGCACAATAAAGTCCTTGTCATAATTGGGAACCAACAGTATTGGAGCACGAACCTGGGCTTCCTTTAATGACTGAAATGCCAGGTCACAAACGGGTGTCCAGTCAACTACTTTGGGGAGTTTCTTTTTAGTGAGATCTGTCAGGGGCTTCGCTAAAGTGCTAAAGTCTGGGACGAAATGTCTGTAATAGCCTGAGGTCCCTAAGAAGGGCAGTACTTTTCTTTGGGTTGTGGGCCGGGGCCAGTCTTGGTTTGCCTCTACCTTATCTGGTTCTGGCTTAACCCTATCTCCCCTCACACAATGAACCAGGTACTGCACCTCTGAATCCCCATTTGACAATTCTCTGCTCTGATGGTCAGACCTGCCAACTGAATTTTTGCCAACACTCGCCCTACATGTTTCAGATGATCCTCCCAGGATTTACTGAAAATGGCAATGTCATCCAGAGCAAAGTCTTTACACCCTTCCAGCAGGTAATCAACCACACACTGAAAGGTGGCTGGCGCAATCTTCATCCCAAATGGCATGCACTTAATTTCGAACAGGTCAAATGGGGTGATGAATGGCGACCGTTCCTGAGCCTCAGGAAGCGCTTGCTCAAGTCAGAGGTGGAAATATACTTTGCTCCAACTAACTTGTCTAACAGAGCATCAATTCGGGGCAGGGGATAGGCATCAGACACGGTCACCTCGTTGAACTGACAGTAGTCTATGCAAAACCGCTTTGTCTTGTCTTTCTTCGGAACCAATACAACAGAGGACGCTCATGGACTATACGATGGCTGGATCACCCCTGGTTCAAGCATCTCCTGTACCTCCATGTATATATTTTCCTTGGCCTCTGATGAATCCCGATAAGCGGGTTGCCTAACTGGCCTATGCTCACCAGTGTCCACATGGTGCATCACCAAGGAAGTCCGACCAGGTTTCCTACTGAACTGAGTTGCAAAAGGGCCACAACACTGCCTCAAGCTGCTCCCTCTGACGGGCACTCAACTGCTCATCCCTGCCTATTTCCTCTACACCACCTTCCTCTCTGGCATCCGCATAGAGGTCAGGTAGTGGGTCACTTCCTGATTCGTCAGTCGGCAAGCAGCAACCCGCCGCTACCGCCTCCACACACTCGTGGTATGCCTTCAAAATATTTATGTGGTAGGTCCGCTGCTGCCTACCATCGCTATCAAATGACACCACATAAGTGATGTCACTCAGGTGTTTTGAGACCGTGTACGGTTCAACCCAGGCAGCCTGGAGCTTGTTCTTCCGCGTGGGCATCAGAACAAGAACCTTCTGGCCTACCTCAAACATTTTAGCATGCGAACCCTGATCATACCAAGTCTTCTGTTTTGCCTGCACTTCCGCTAGGTTAGCCTGCGTGAGCCTCATAAGATTCTCTAACCGATCTCTGAGCTTCAGCACATACTCCCCCACAGAGACATCCTGGGTGGGTAGCTCCCCTTCCCAAGACTCCCGGAACAGGTCAAGAGGTCCACAGAGGTCCACTGTCCTGTTCTCCACAGGCGCTATAGCTTACCTCTCAAACGTTGACCACCTCCCGTCCGCTTCTGAGGCACCCAAGCCGCTATCCTATCCCAGCAGACCAGCAACCGAACCTCTGTCACCTCACTCCACTTCCCTCTCAGAAAGAAACAGAAATTAAGGCCGTGCCTACCAGGAAAGGACAGTCCATGACCACGGTAATGAGCAGAGACACTCTAGTCAATCTCGCTTGCCGCCACCTCGTTTTACTTTTGCCAAGGGCGCGGGGCTAAGAGTTCTCTTGATACCAGGAACAGTCCCGTCCCCAGTACTTCACTCACCTCTCGGTGAGGGCCTAACCAGAAGAAGGAATAGAGCATTATACTCACCGGGCACTCCACCTTCCGGGCCCTGCTCTCCTGCTCCTCTCCGTCACCTGTGGAAAGACACAACACAGCTTCCCTCTACTCTACCAGTGAGGCTAGTATGTACAACCCACACAACTGACACTTACTAACAACAAGGTGGCCCGACCCTACAACTAACTCTCATGGTCGGGAAAGCAACTTTACTCTTAACTGGGTGTCGTGTACTCCCTAAGCCTACTCCTTCTACGTACGGGTTACACAGTGTTCACGATTTACTCTGGAGGTCTGAGCCTAAAACCCTCACCTAGGTCGTACCGAGAAGACTATCTTCTCACTATGGGGTCACTCACGGAATCCCAAGGACCAGTCGCACGTGGCACGACTGAGGCTCAGCGCACCACCGGAGTGTCAGCTTCTGCACGGAACCGCCAGTTGTCACTACCAGAACTCTAAATGGCCGCCTTTACCCAAGCAGAACACCGCCACAGTCCAGAACTGCCAGGGATCCTGCCGGAACTTAGGACTGGAACACCCAATTGGAACCACGAGACTGAGTGCTGGAATTCAAAAGGGCTGTTCTGCACTGCCAGTGAGGTGCCCAATCACTACCACTGGAAACCAGCGTAACCCCAGGGATCTACGGGTCGGGAAGACTACTGTGTGTTCTTCCCTAACAGTGTGTGTGCTCTTAACTACACCTTGTCCCCACAGACACAGATTAAACCAGGTAAGCAGTAAGGAAACAAGAGCCTACCTTTAATGGGGGCCTGACATCTTGCACCTGTAAGGAAACACACACAGCACAACCAAAATACAATGCACAATACAGTATTCGCCACAAAGGTGGAATAAGACTCTGCTATGGTATCTGGCCGGCTGACCACGTAATACACACACCTGCTATCTAACCAGACGGTTTAGTATAGCACTAACAGGAGCCTTCTGCTCTACTGTTACCTAGGACTATCCCTTAGCTTACTCACCACACACTGGGACTGTACCCTTATCTACTCAGGGCTCTCACGCCCGTTACTTACAGGGCCTGGTGTCCTCTTTACCATGGGCCTTATGCGCTACACCAGGGGCTCTTTGCCCAGCAAACTACAAGGCCTTGTGCCCTGACTATGGGCCTTTTGCCTCTCTGCCTTGGGCTCTGAGCCCACTAACTAGGGCCTTGTGCCCTTCTCTATGGGCATTATGCCCCATGCTTATGGGCGCTAGCCCACTAACAAGGGCCTTGTGCCCTTTTGCTACAATGGGCTTAAAGCCCCCTGACTACCTATATGGGCCGTGTGCCCAATTTATCCTGGTCCCACAACGTCCTCTTCTCTCTCCGCCGACGAACTTCTGAAGTAATGGCGCCGCTCGGCCGTTTAAATAACCGCTGGTGCAACATCATCACTTGGCGCCACTGCGAGCTCTCATTTGGCTCACCGCGGCGCCAATAACTCAAGCAGCCAGAGGTGAGCCAGGATTGGCTCATCCTCTTTCTGCTGACAGGACCTGCGAAAAAAGAGATAAACTCACCAGCGCTGGATCACAGGAATGGTAAGTAGATTTCCTCTTTTTTGTTCACTCACTTCACGGGCACAGCAACGGGATGATTCTTCACCCTCTTGATGGGCACAGCAGCAGGATCCGCGGGACACATCTCCACACAGCCATATAGTAGTTCAAAGGGGGAGAAGCAGATAGACTCCTGTGGCATCTCCCGATAAGCAAACTAGAGGTGCGGCAGGTAGTATTAAAGTAATTTTATCGTTTTCCAATAAGCATTGTCTATGCGATTTGTGTGGTTCCGAAGCACAAGCAGCTAGACTGATTTTCCTTGAAAACCGTTATTCCTCTGCTGAGCCACTCTGTCAGTCTCTGCATTGGTTGCCTGTTTTTTACCGAATCCAATATAAAATTCTTCTACTAGCGTACAAGGCCATCAACAAAACTTCACCAATATACATCTCTTCACTTGTCTCAAAATATCTCCCAACTTGACACTTCTGTTCTGCACAAGATCTGCGTCTCTCTTCCACTCACATCACATCCTCCCATTACTGGTTACAGGACTTTTTTCGAGCTGCACCCACTCTGTGGAATTCCATCCTCGCACAGTAAGACTTTACTCCGGTCAACAAACTTTCAAGCGTTCTCTGAAAACCCAACTCTTCAGGCAAGCTTATAACATTCCCCAACCACCCTCTTAACCTCACTAGGCTACCTTATTGCCACCCTTTATACAATTCACAAAGACAACAACCCTCTGACCCCAGACCAACATTACTGTGTGACTGGATCACATAGCATACAAATCACTTTAGTCCTATTGGCTGGACCAATATACAGTAGATATAATCTCATGTATCTGACTCACATTGACCTATAGACTGTAAGCTTGCGAGCAGGGTCCTCTCACCTCTTTATATGTAAATTGCTTTATTATTGTTTGTCACCAATTGTAAAGCGCTACAGAATGTGCTGGCACTATATAAATAAATGTTGATGATGATGATAAGATAAGATGATCCTACTATTTATTCCTGGTGTCATGTACATAAGTCTAATATATTACACAGGTCAGTAATCAATATATATATATACACAACAAGACCATGCTGCCATAGGATGATAATGTATGGATATGATATTGTACATGTAGTGTGCTATGCTCTCTATGTGGTTATGTCTCTCTTATATAAAGTGTTTGTGTAGGATGCAACGGTTCCCAAAATGTAAAACACATGTAAAAGTAATCTTTATGGAAAGTAATACACACATTTAGTACATTGCTTATGTGTTATATTTCTATAATAATAATTTTCAAATATTTATATATTACTAAGAGTTATTATTTGAAAGTGTTTATGTGACAAAGTGCGTTGAATTAGCTTTGAAACTAATGACAGGAAACATCTGCAGAGCACATTCGCTGTATACCGTATATGGACTTGTTTCCTCTAAAAGAACATCCTGGTTAGAACACATAAGAGGAACTAATATTTAGTGTGACACAGTATATCCTGTAAGATAACACAGTATAAGGCATTTTAGGTGTGGCATGTAGAACTTCATATCATTTGAACACAAACTTTCAAAGCAACATCATTTTACAGACAGAAGGAAGAAGGGCAAGTAACAGGTAAGTAAAGAACGGAGGGGAAATATTTTCATGAAAAGGTGTGATGGTGAAGGGGCACAGTGTGATGATGAAGGAGCGCAGTGTGATGATGAAAGGGCGCAGTGTGATGGTGAAGGAGCGCAGTGTGATGGTAAAGGGGGCACAGTGTGATGATGAAGGGGCACAGTGTGATGGTGAAGGGGCACAGTGTGATGATGAAGGAGCGCAGTGTGATGATGAAAGGGCGCAGTGTGATGGTGAAGGAGCGCAGTGTGATGGTAAAGGGGGCACAGTGTGATGATGAAGGGGGCACAGTGTGATGGTGAAGGGGCACAGTGTGATGGTGAAGGGGGCACAGTGTGATGATGAAGGGGCGCAGTGTGATGATGAAGGGGTGCAGTGTGATGGTGAAGGGGGCACAGTGTGATGGTGAAGGGGGCACAGTGTGATGATGAAGGGAGCACAGTGTGATGATGAAGGAGCACAGTGTGATGGTGAAGGGGGCACAGTGTGATGATGAAGGGGCACAGTGTGATGATGAAGGGGCGCAGTGTGATGATGAAGGGGCGCAGTGTGATGATGAAGGGGCACAGTGTGATGATGAAGGGGCGCAGTGTGATGATGAAGGGGCGCAGTGTGATGGTGAAGGGGCGCAGTGTGATGGTGAAGGGGCACAGTGTGATGGTGAAGGGGCGCAGTGTGATGATGAAGGGGTGCAGTGTGATGGTGAAGGGGGCGCAGTGTGATGGTGAAGGGGGCACAGTGTGATGATGAAGGGAGCACAGTGTGATGATGAAGGAGCACAGTGTGATGGTGAAGGGAGCACAGTGTGATGGTGAAGGAGCACAGTGTGATGGTGAAGGGGGCGCAGTGTGATGGTGAAGGGGGCACAGTGTGATGGTGAAGGGGCACAGTGTGATGGTGAAGGGGCGCAGTGTGATGGTGAAGGGGCACAGTGTGATGGTGAAGGGGCGCAGTGTGATGATGAAGGGGTGCAGTGTGATGGTGAAGGGGGCGCAGTGTGATGGTGAAGGGGGCACAGTGTGATGGTGAAGGGAGCACAGTGTGATGATGAAGGAGCACAGTGTGATGGTGAAGGGGGCACAGTGTGATGATGAAGGGGGCACAGTGTGATGATGAAGGGGCGCAGTGTGATGATGAAGGAGCGCAGTGTGATGGTGAAGGAGCACAGTGTGATGGTGAAGGGGCGCAGTGTGATGGTGAAGGAGCGCAGTGTGATTGTGAAGGAGCGCAGTGTGACGGTGAAGGGAGCGCAGTGTGATGATGAAGGAGCACAGTGTGATGGTGAAGGGAGCACAGTGTGATGGTGAAGGAGCGCAGTGTGATGGTGAAGGAGCGCAGTGTGATGGTGAAGGGGGCGCAGTGTGATGGTGAAGGAGCGCAGTGTGATGGTGAAGGAGCACAGTGTGATGGTGAAGGAGCGCAGTGTAATGGTGAAGGAGCGCAGTGTGACGGTGAAGGGAGCGCAGTGTGACGATGATGGAGCACAGTGTGATGATGAAGGAGCACAGTGTGATGGTGAAGGGAGCGCAGTGTGATGGTGAAGGAGCGCAGTGTGATGGTGAAGGAGCGCAGTGTGATGGTGAAGGAGCGCAGTGTGATGATGATGGAGCACAGTGTGATGATGAAGGAGCACAGTGTGATGGTGAAGGGAGCACAGTGTGATGGTGAAGGAGCGCAGTGTCACGGTGAAGGAGCGCAGTGTGATGGTGAAGGAGCGCAGTGTGATGGTGAAGGGAGCGCAGTGTGATGATGATGGAGCACAGTGTGATGGTGAAGGAGCGCAGTGTGATGGTGAAGGGGGCGCAGTGTGATGATGAAGGAGCGCAGTGTGATGATGAAGGAGTGCAGTGTGATGATGAAGGGGCGCAGTGTGATGGTGAATTGGCGCAGTGTGATGATGAAGGAGCGCAGTGTGATGGTGAAGGGAGCACAGTGTGATGATGAAGGAGCGCAGTGTGATGGTGAAGGAGCGCAGTGTGATGGTGAAGGAGCGCAGTGTGACGGTGAAGGGAGCGCAGTGTGACGATGATGGAGCACAGTGTGATGATGAAGGAGCACAGTGTGATGGTGAAGGGAGCACAGTGTGATGGTGAAGGAGCGCAGTGTGATGGTGAAGGGGGCGCAGTGTGATGGTGAAGGAGCGCAGTGTGATGGTGAAGGAGCGCAGTGTGATGGTGAAGGAGCGCAGTGTGATGGTGAAGGGGGCGCAGTGTGATGATGAAGGAGCACAGTGTGATGATGAAGGAGCGCAGTGTGATGATGAAGGGGTGCAGTGTGATGGTGAATTGGCGCAGTGTGATGGTGAAGGGAGCACAGTGTGATGATGAAGGAGCGCAGTGTGATGATGAAGGAGCGCAGTGTGATGGTGAACGGGGCGCAGTGTGATTATGAAGGGGCGCAGTGTGGTGGTGAAGTGGCACAGTGTGATGATGAATGGGCACAGTGTGATGGTGAAGGGGGCGCAGTGTGGTGGTGAAGGGGCGCAGTGTGATGATAAAGGGGCGCAGTGTGATGATGAAGGGGCGCAGTGTGGTGGTGAAGGGGCACAGTGTGATGATGAATGGGCACAGTGTGATGGTGAAGGAGCGCAGTGTGATGATGAATGGGCACAGTGTGATGATGAAGGGGCACAGTGTGATGGTGAAGGAGCGCAGTGTGATGGTGAAGGAGCGCAGTGTGATGGTGAAGGGGCACAGTGTGATGGTGAAGGGGCGCAGTGTGATGATGAAGTGAACGCATTGTGATGATGAAGGAGCACATTGTGATGATGAAGGAGCACATTGTGATGGTGAATAGGCGCAGTGTGATGGTGAATTGGCGCAGTGTGATGATGAAGGAGCGCAGTGTGATGATAAAGGAGCGCAGTGTGATGATGAAGTAGCACATTGTGATGGTGAATGGGCGCAGTGTGATGGTGAAGGGGCGCAGTGTGATGGTGAAGGGGCGCAGTGTGATGGTGAAGGAGCACAGATTAGTCCCTTCCACGAGGACCTAAGTTCCCTTATTCCATAACCTGCAGCAAGCCTGCTACTACATCCACCAAGCACATCCCTCACTACCAGCCTTGGGGCCCCTGGTTGTCAGGTGGTTAAGTAACATTACATTACTAGGAAGTCAGTATATTAGTATTTTGTCATCTCTTTCTGTATACAGTTTATGTAACAATGTTTCATATGCAGAATATCAACCACTATGTCTAATACATCCCACATGACGGCTATTACTGAACTGCAAAATATGTCTACCTGCAACGCTTATCTATGTGCCCCAGCTCCGCATACACCCACCTTCTTCTATATCCTCTGTACTGTCTCATTCTCTTCTGCCTACTATCCTACCTTACCTCCCCTGTCCCTTCTTCTGCCACATCCCACCTGTGGAGTTTGTATGTTCTCCCCGTGTTTGTGTGGGTTTCCTCTGGGTGCTCCAGTTTCCTCCCATACTTCAAAAAAATACTAGTATGTTAATTGGCTGCTATCAAATTGACCCTACTGTCTCTGTCTGTCTGAGTGTGTGTGTGTTACGGGATTTAGACTGTAAGCTCCAATGGGGACTGATGTGAGTGAGTTCTCTGTACAGCGCTGCAGAATTAGTGGTGCTATATAAATAGCTGATGATGATGATGTACTGTCTCATCCTCTTCTCCCTCCTATCCTACCTTACCTCCCCTGTGCCTCTTCTTCCATATCTCATCTGACATTATCCCTACCCCTGTTCCCAGTGTCGAACTGGGGCATGAACGGCCCACCGGGGGACTGCAACGCTAGGGGGCCCACCAGAGGGGGTGTGTCCAGCCATCATAGAGGCGAGACCAGACACTAGAAAGGGAGTGGTCAGCTCAGGAAGGACATAGCTAGCACCATAGTGTAGTATATAAAGAATGCAGTGTGTATATAAAGAGAACACAGGGCCTGATTCATTAAGGATCTTAACTCAAGAAACTTCTTATTTAAGTCTCCTGGACAAAACCATGTTACAATGCAAGGGGTGAAAATTAGTTTTCTGTTTTGCACATAAGTTAAATACTGACTGTTTTTTCATGTAGCACACAAATACTTGATAGCTTTTTTGTACACTGAGATTTAAAGTTGATATTTGTGTGCTACATGAAAAAACAGTCAGTATTTAACTTATGTGCAAAACAGAACATTAATTTTCACCCCTCCTATTGTAACATGGTTTTGTCCAGGAGACTTAAATAAGAAGTTTCTTAAGTTAAGATCCTTAATGAATCAGGCCCACAGTCTTGACCTGCCCCTTAGATTGAGCGGAACAGTCAACAAAAATCGGGGCTGTCCCACTAGAATCAGAACATTTCACAGACTGTCCTACCTGTTCTTGTCACTTTCACCACCTCTGGCTGCTGGTTTCTTTAGTTGCAGCTTGTCTGGATCCTGGAATGTTGGGGTCCCTATTTGGAGAAAAAAATGTGTACATTTAGAAAATTACAACCATGCCCGGCGTTAAATAAATAGGACCCACGATTAATATTTGTGCCTCTCCCCTCTTCTTCATCACTCTGTGTCCCCCCCCTCTTCTTTATCAATCTGTGCCCCCACTCTTCTTCATCACTCTGTGCCCCCCCTCTTCTTCATCACTCTGTGCCTCCCATCCACTTCTTCATCACTGTGCCTCCCATCCTCTTCTTCATCGCTCTATGCCCTCCCCTCTTCATCATCACTCTGTGCCTCCCAACCTCTTCTTTATCAATCTGTGCCTCCCCTCTCTTCATCATCACTCTGTGCCCCCCTCTTCTTCATCACTCTGTGCCTCCCATCCACTTCTTCATCACGGTGCCTCCCATCCTCTCCTTCATCGCTCTATGCCCTCCCCTCTTCATCATCACACTGTGCCTCCCCACTCTTCTTCATCACTCTGTGCCTCCCATCCTCTTCTTCATCACTTTGTGCCCCCCTCTTCTTCATTACTCTGTGCCTCCCATCCTCTTCTTTATCAATCTGTGCCCTCCCCTCTTCTTCTTCATCACTCTGTGCCTCCCCCCTCTTCTTCATCACTCTGTGCCTCCCCCCTCTTCATCATCACTCTGTGCCTCCCCCCTCTTCATCATCACTCTGTGCCCCCTTCTTCTTCATCACTCTGTGCCTCCCATCCACTTCTTCATCACACTGTGCCTCCCATCCTCTTCTTCATCACTCTGTGCCCCCCCTCTTCTTCATCACACTGTGCCTCCCCCTCTTCATCATCACTCTGTGCCCCCCTCTTCATCACTCTGTGCCCCCCACTTCTTCATCACTCTGTGCCTCCCATCCACTTCTTCATCACTGTGCCTCCCATTCTCTTCTTCATCGCTCTATGCCCTCCCCCCTCTTCTTCATCACTCTGTGCCTCCCCCTCTTCTTCATCACTCTGTGCCTCCCATCCACTTCTTCATCACACTTTGCCTCCCATCCTCTTCTTCATCACTCTGTGCCCTCCCCTCTTCATCATCACTCTGTGCCCCCCTCTTCTTCATCACTCTGTGCCTCCCCCCTCTTCTTCATCACTCTGTGCCTCCCCCCTCTTCATCATCACTCTGTGCCCCCCTCTTCTTCATCACTCTGTGCCTCCCATCCACTTCTTCATCACTGTGCCTCCCATCCTCTTCTTCATCGCTCTATGCCCTCCCCTCTTCATCATCACACTGTGCCTCCCCACTCTTCTTCATCACTCTGTGCCTCCCATCCTCTTCTTCATCACTTTGTGCCCCCCTCTTCTTCATTACTCTGTGCCTCCCATCCTCTTCTTCATCACTCTGTGCCCTCCCCTCTTCATCATCACACTGTGCCTCCCCACTCTTCTTCATCACTCTGTGCCTCCCATCCTCTTCTTCATCACTCTGTGCCTCCCAACCTCTTCTTTATCAATCTGTGCCCTCCCCTCTTCTTCTTCATCACTCTGTGCCTCCCCCTCTTCTTCATCACTCTGTGCCTCCCCCTCTTCATCATCACTCTGTGCCCCCCTCTTCTTCATCACTCTGTGCCTCCCATCCACTTCTTCATCACACTATGCCTCCCATCCTCTTCTTCATCACTCTGTGCCCCCCCTCTTCTTCATCACACTGTGCCTCCCCCTCTTCATCATCACTCTGTGCCCCCCTCTTCATCATCACTCTGTGCCCCCCTCTTCTTCATTACTCTGTGCCTCCCATCCACTTCTTCATCACTGTGCCTCCCATCCTCTTCTTCATCGCTCTATGCCCTCCCCCCTCTTCTTCATCACTCTGTGCCTCCCCCTCTTCTTCATCACTCTGTGCCTCCCATCCACTTCTTCATCACTGTGCCTCCCATCCACTTCTTCATCACTCTGTGCCTCCCATCCTCTTCTTCATCACTCTGTGCCCCCCTCTTCTTCATCACTCTGTGCCTCCCATCCACTTCTTCATCACACTGTGCCTCCCATCCTCTTCTTCATCACTCTGTGCCCCCCCCCTCTTCTTCATCACTCTGTGCCTCCCCCCTCTTCTTCATCACTCTGTGGATTCCCCCTCTTCTTCATCACTCTGTGCATCCCCCCTCTTTTTCATCACTCTGTGCCGCCCCCTCTTCTTCATCAATATGTGCCTCCCATCCACTTCTTCATCACTGTGTCTCCCATCCTCTTCTTCATCACTCTGTGCCCCCTCTTCATCATCACACTGTGCCTCCCCACTCTTCTTCATCACTCTGTGCCTCCCCACTCTTCATCACTCTGTGCCTCCCATCCTCTTCTTCATCACTCTGTGCCTCCCCCCTCTTCTTCATCACTCTGTGCATCCCCCCTCTTCTTCATCACTCTGTGCCCCCCTCTTCTTCATCACTCTGTGCCTCCCCCTCTTCTTCATCACTCTGTGCCTCCCATCCACTTCTTCATCACTGTGTCTCCCATCCTCTTCTTCATCACTCTGTACCCTCCCCTCTTCTTCATCACTCTGTGCCTCCCATCCTCTTCTTCATCACTCTGTGCATCCCCCCTCTTCTTCATCACTCTGTGCCTCCCCCTCTTCTTCATCACTCTGTGCCTCCCATCCACTTCTTCATCACTGTGTCTCCCATCCTCTTCTTCATCACTCTGTGCCTCCCATCCTCTTCTTCATCACTCTGTGCCTCCCATCCTCTTCTTCATCACTCTGTGCATCCCCCCTCTTCTTCATCACTCTGTGCCCCCCTCTTCTTCATCACTCTGTGCCTCCCCCCTCTTCTTCATCACTCTGTGCCTCCCCCTCTCTTCCATAGACACACATTACATCAGGATCAGCAGATCACCCTCAGCTAGACAGGTGAGGATTATACAGGGTTACACAGATCCCTGGGAGAGCAGGCTACATAGACACACATTACATCAGGATCATGTCTAGCTGAGGGTGATCTTCTGATCCTGATGTAATGTGTGTCTATGTAACCCGCTCTCCCAGGGATCTGTGTAACCCTGTATAATCATGGTCATGTGGTTACAACAGTCACATGGTACACAGTCACTGTGACATCACCAGGTCATGTGACTGCAGCGGTCACATGGTACACAGTCACTGTGACATCACCGGGTCATGTGACTGCAGCGGTCACATGGTACACAGTGCAGCAGGGTTGTGACTAAATCCCCTTCGGCTTAGGTACCCGGTACCTACACTGCATGGGAAATAACACACTCAGTGTGAGGCAGCTAAATCCCCTTCACCGAAGGTACCTTTATGGCCCCCTGCTGGTCAGGTCATGAATGGGAAGAGGATTTAGCCAGCTCACAGTGATGTTCAGTGTAGGTACCTGGTACAATGACTGTATGGGAAATAGGATTTAGCCGGCTCTTAGCCACACTTATACTGTCTTATATTACTGAGGTTGTTTTTGGTGATGGTAGTATCAGTACTAAATAACATGAAAATGGATAGTATAATATGTGAATTTTGTCTTGAATTTGTTTCTAGGTCACCTGAAAAAATAATATTTATTTAGCCATTTATTTTTTAAAGATAAAATGTACTTATTGGGACAACCTTTTAAGAGTTAATTTCTCTTGTGGTTACTCATAAATGATCCATATGGATGTGTAGAGATCTAAAAACAAGATCATTTTAGAGTGAGAAATAGAGAAACTGAAGATACAGGATCATAAATTGGAAGTAACAGCAAGAAATGCAAACTGAAAGGTCAACTCAAAGTAAAGGATAATGTGTAGATATCAGCCCATGAGAAAAGTTATTTGCAATTATTATTTTATGCTAGAACCTTAATGCACATCACCATGCATTAGATATAGATGAAGAGCCCCCTCTCCATCTTTATTCACAAAACTTGTTGTCACCAGCAGACAATTATAGTTGCCAGCTCATTTGTTTGGTGTTACTTAGGATTCTCTATGTCTGGTGCATGTAG
Organism: Mixophyes fleayi; assembly: GCF_038048845.1. Taxonomy (NCBI): domain Eukaryota; kingdom Metazoa; phylum Chordata; class Amphibia; order Anura; family Limnodynastidae; genus Mixophyes; species Mixophyes fleayi. The sequence continues at coordinate 5,292,337 of NC_134405.1, forward strand.
ATTTGCTTATAGGAGTTGACTATTTTACTTGTATGCTTTATAGTGGATGCTTTAGGTTATGTTTTAATCATACTTGCCCACTCTCCCGGATTGTCCAGGAGACTCCCTAATTCTGCATAGATCTCCTGCAGTACCTGGTTGGTTTTCCCGCATCCTGTCACTTCCCAGTGAAGTGGTCAGGACGGGGTCCTCTATGACGTGAGTCACAGCAAACCGCATAATGTAGGCCTTGCCACCTGGGTCATATAACGCGGCTGCATAAATGTATAGTTGGGGGCGGTACCAAAAGGACACGATTCCCTGCCCCCCCTCCCCCCCTCCAAGATATGTTCAGATTTTAGTGTTAACATTTTTAGTTAAAAAGTACTTGGACATACCCATGGTGTATATTTTACTCAGGGGGTACTTATGTGGCATTATTAACCGTCCACAATGGGTCTGGTGACTCCCCAGTCATTGGTGCCTGTCCATGTACTGGAACCATACTCAAGAAGGGCACTGGGAGTAGGTATGGCAATCATAACAAGAGCGCAAAATGGTGAACAATGTAAGTAAGGCAGACAAGAGGAGGAATGATTCTGAGGATGCCCTATCACAGTAAAATCGTATATATATATAAATCATTGGGCTGCTTGTCTGTCCAGTTATGCATTCAGACACCCCTGCACCGATTGGGATGAAACCAATGCGAGATGGTCCAGTTGGATCCTGTCCAGGTTTTAGGGAGGTTAGGGTCCTAGTAGAACCTCCCATTGGTGTACACTGGGTAGAACTTTGACCTGGCGAGCCTGTCCTGGTGTTTCCACTAGATGGATTTCAATGACATTTAATATAAAAACAAAAACGACACTGGGCAGCCACCTAATGGGTGTGTTGGAAGACCTGCTAAGATTCTAATTATTTTGAAAAGGTTGACAGTTACATTCAGCTCATTGATAACTTAATAGCTTGAAGATTTAAACCCAGGCAACGGCAGGTACTTCAGCTAGTAATTAATAAAACAGGATCTTTATTCTTAAGATTATTTGCATAATTGTCTTTCTTTCAATGCCCCAGCTTTTGTCTCTCAGCACTTATTGTGGAGGGTACAGCGTGCAATGAAAATTAGAGTGCACCACATTTGTACACGGCAAATTTAGAATCAGACACACACCTATCTTAATATTACCTGGACTGAATAAAGATGTAGGGCCTGATTCATTAAGGATCTTAACTTGAGAAACTTCTTATTTCAGTCTCCTGGACAAAACCATGTTAAATGCAAGGGGTGCAAATTAGTTTTCTGTTTTGCACATAAGTTAAATACTGACTGTTTTTTCATGTAACACACAAATACTTGATAGCTTATTTGTACACTGAAATTTAAAGTTTATATTTGTCTGCTACATGAAAAAACAGTTCCATCAGCCCGTCTTCACTGTGTACCATGTGACCATTGTGGTCACATGACCCTGTGATGTCAGAGTGACGTGGGAAGGTACCTAAGCTGAAGGGGATTTAGCCTCTACCAGTGCAGGAGGCAGCTGGCAGATAATAGGTAAGAAGGGGGATGTGATGGGGACGTGTGAGTACAGCTGCTGGGCAGAGGGGTGTAATAGAAGTAACACAATGCTGTCCTCAGTATTATTGTGTTACTGACATTAGTGACACGTGTACATGGGCAGACTGCCAGGGGACCTTTACATACTTCTTTAGGGTGTTGGAATTTGCCAAATAGAAAATGGATTTACTATGATTATAAATATTACCTGTGTTTGACTTTCATTAACCATTTATATTTGTGAATCTGGTTGTCACTGGGAACAGGATACATGTGTGTATGTAAAGCATGTTGTCAGAAGGACATGCGTGAGGAAAGCATGTGGACAGAGGGGAGGTGCATGCGGAAGGAAAGCATGTGGAGAGAGGGCAGTGGCGCACGCAGGGGGGGTTTCTGAGTCTCTAGAAACCCCCCCCATGCGCTAACTAAGTGGCCACTGTCCTATACAGCAGCCGCGGCACTGTCAAAGAAGCGTCCGCGGCGGTGCTGTAGTGTATACAGCACCGCCGCGGACGCTTCTTAGACAGCGCTGCGGCTGCTGTATAGGACAGAGCTGACTAAACGGAGCTGCTGCCCCCCCCCCGGCAATCCTCCGTGCGCCCCTAAGAGGGGGACGTGTGTGTGCGTGCGCACACATGTAAAGCATGTTGACAGGGAGACGTTTGCGTACGTGTGCGTGCTTGCGTGCAAAGCATGTGGACAGAGAGCGACGTGTGCACGCGTGTAAAGCATGTGGAGAGAGGGACGTGTGTGTGCGTGCGCACACATGTAAAGCATGTTGACAGGGTGACGTTTGCGTATGTGTGCATGCTTGCGTGTAAAGCAGGGGGACGTGTGTATGTGTGCGTGCTTGCGTGCAAAGCATGTGGACAGAGGGGGACGTGCGTGCGTGCAATCCATGTGGACAGAGGGGGATGTTTGTTTGTGTGTGCGCGCGCGCGTAGAGCATTTGGACAGAGGGGAATGTGTGTGCGCGCATGCGCTTGCAGAGCATGTGGACAGAGGGAGATGTGTGTGTGTGCAAAGCATGCGTACAGATGGTGTGTGTGTGTGTGTAAAGCATTCGGACAGAGGGTACCTGTGTGTGTGTGTGTGTGTGTGTAAAGCGTGTGGACTAAGGGTGTGTGTAAAGCATGTGGATAGAGGGTACGTATGCGTGTAAAGCATGTGGACACAGGGTGTTCGTGCGTTTGGAATGCATGTGGACAGAAGATATGTGTGTGTGTGTGTGCGTGTGCGTGCTTGCGTGCAAAGCATGTGGACAGAGGGGGGCGTGTGTGTGTTTTTAAAACATGTGGACAGAGGGTACTTGTGTGTGTTTGTATAGTTGTGTGTGCAAAGCATGTGGACAGAGGGTACGCGTGTGTGTGTGTGTGTGTGTGTAAAGCATGTGGACAGAGGGGGACAAGTGTGTGTGTGTGTGTGTGTGTGTGTGTGTGTGTGTGTTTGTGTGTAAAGCATGTGGACAGAGGGGGACGTCTGTGTGCGTGCGTGTAAAGCATGTAGACTTAGTGGGACTTTTGTGTGTGCCTGCTTGCATGCAAAGCATGTGGACAGAGGGGGGCGTGTGTGTGTGTGCGCGCGTGTGCGCGCGTGTGCAAAGCATGTAGACAGAGGGGGACGTGTGTGCGCGCAAAGCATGTGGACAGAGGGGGACGTGCGCGTGCAAAGCTTGTGGACAGAGGGGGACGTGTGCGTTCGTACAAAGCATGTGGACAGAGGAGGACATCTGTGTGTGTGCGCGTGCAAAGCATGTGTACTGAGGGGGACGTGTGTGAGCGCATGCTTTCAAAGCATGTGGACAGAGGGGGATGTGTGTGTGTTTGTAATGCATGTGGACAGAGGGTACTTGTATGTGTGTTTGTTTGTATATGTGTGTGTGTAAGGCATGTGGACAGAAGGAACGTGTGTGTGTGTAAAGCATGTGTTGGGGTATCGGGGTTCACCGATACTTCTATCAAGCACCTTCAATGTCAGTCAGATCTTTCTTGGTTTTCAGTCGACTGGTGAACAGAAAATACTCAACACCTGTATGATATAATGCTGAGTAGCTTTATTCTGTTACAATTTGAGACCACTTCAGCGCTTATTTTTATACATGTAAGTCTAGGGGTATAGATTCTAAACAACCAATTATAAGACAGAAAAATAATGAGAGAAAATCAATTAACAATATATATATTTCAGTTTTACATCAAAGATCAAACAACTCTTTCTTCTTTGTGTGTTATCTCTTTCCAGGCTTTCTGCCAATATCCTTGTGCTGCCCCCATCTTTGAGTCCTTGGGTTTTATCTTATCAAGAACGTTGCTACATGTTCTTGGAATGTTTTCGTTGATGGGATCATTCTGCTGTTATGGTCAACCTTGAATAATTTGTCTTTTTAAACTGGAAATAATATCTGCTTAATTTCTCTTAAAGTCATAGCATAACATATTAGCATCTAAAGCTTAGCACATGATAGATATTAAATCAATAATCATACAATTCCACTCTAACATTCCCCTCTTTGATTAAATATCAACTATTAACCTCTACCTATCAGTCATGGCGATACTCAGCAGAAGACAGTTAGTACCTACATTTAAACATATGGTATCATAAGGACCCCATATGATTAGAACAAGAATTCATTAAGCACATATCTCTGGTACTTTATCACCATAACTTTTCTTTCCCTACTTAATGTTTTATCTCGGTGCATAGAGGGGAATACTTTGCTGATATCTATTCAAAAGCTTTCTTGTATTACATGTTAAGTAGCAGTTCCATATAATCATTATAGTTAGTACAAGAAGAATTAGTATCAATGGATGAATCAAGATATTCATTGCTTTCTATATGGAATAAGATTCATTAACAAATATGTCCCACTAATGAATAGGACATCAATTTTCATTCTGGTTTCTCGATGGTCACTGTCAATCTCTTGTTGCAGACTGTGCAGGTTTTTGGTTTGATTGTTGACCATTGCTGATAATGTTCACTGTTTGTCTCAGACATTAAACTTGTAGAAATTTCTGTGATCATTACTGGTTCTGGAAGCTCATTATTTTTCCTGCAGGAACAACAATCAAGTGTCAGTAATTTCTTAATCAGCCATATAACAATTTTCTCTACCACATATACAATGAGCTGGATTGCCAAACCCTTTGCTACTAATGGCAATATTCCCAATATTCAAAATGAATCATTGCTGACAACTTTGCCAATGAGGTTATGTATTCACAAAGGCATTTTCAAAGTTTATTCTCCTATGAGTGCAAATTGTTGAGCACTCCTTCCCCTTCTGTTTCTCACAGTGACATAGGCAATTTGTCACTTATCTGTCTGTTTCATACTGGGTTAGGGAGGCCTTGACCCCTACTTCAGGCAGAAATATTCTGGTAAGACATATCAATACCATAAGACAGTCATTTCTATTTATCAGAACAAGACTCCCCTGATTTGAAGACTTTCCAGGTCTTTTTCCTGTACTTTCACTGCCATGGGAGTCATCAACAGGACTTGATAAGGACCCTTATATCTGGGTTCAAGACGTCTCCTGATGTGCTTTCTTATGACCACCCAGTCCCCAGATAGCAGTTTATGGGTACCTGTATCAAAATTAGGGTCTGGAATGGAGGAGAACATTTGACCATGTATTTCAGTTAGTTGTTTCTGTAATAAGGCAACATAATTCAACAAATCACCACGTACATGCTGTAGTTGCTATGGAAAATAACAGCCCGTTCTGTGTGCTGTGCCAAACAGTATCTCATTTGGTGCTAAACCTGTGTCTCTTCATAAGTATAGTTCTAATGTTAAACTGAACTATTGGTAAATATTCTAACCAAGTCTTTTTGGTTTCTTGCATCATTTTCTGTAGTTTCAATTTAATGTCACCATTAAGCCTTTCTACCCTCCCACCTGCTGGTGGCCTATAAGGAGTGTGAAAAGCTTGTGATACTCCCAAGTTCTTCATTACATGCTTCATTATCTCTTCTGTAAAGGTTGTACCTCTATCTGATTCAATAACTTCAGGTATGCCATATCTATAGATGACTTCTGAGATTAATTTCTTTGCTGTATTTTTAGCAGTAGCTTTTCCTTCTAACACATACTCGTAGGTACCACATTTAAGAAGTTGTATATAGTCGATCTGAAGTCTCTGAAAGGGATAGAAAGCCTTTGGGGTCTTTACTCTTTGCCCTGGATTGTGTATTCCACATATCCAGCAAGCTGCCACATAGTTTGTGTCCGCACAGTTAAATCCAGGGGCAATCCAATTTTTCCATACCCTATTAGTCATTGCCTCTTTGGAATGATGTACTTGTCCATGTGCAATCTGAGTCATTACTGGGTATAAGGCTCTTGGTAGGCACCATTTATTTTCTTTTGACCATATTCCTTGCTCATCAAGCTGTGCACCTTCTTTTTCCCACTTATTATTTTCTTCCTTTGTTGCTTGTTTGTTGCTTTGTAGGTCTGGGAATTGAAATTTGTCTGTGTCACCTTCTGTTGAGTCTACACGAAATGTAGTATTTTTTGGTTGGAGGGCTGCCTTTTTTTGCTGCTTGATCTGCAAAGTTATTTCCTCTTGCTTCTGGAGTTTGTTCTCTAGTGTGAGCTTGAACCTTTATAATTCCCACTTGTTTAAGGAGTTCCAATGCTCTAAACAGTTCATTAATCAAGTTTGCATGTTTGATGGATTTTCCATTTGATTCTTGGAAATCTCTGCTTTTCTAAATGGGACTGAAGTCATGCGCCACTCCCCAGGCATAACGTGAATCTGTATATACATTGGCTTTTTGTCCTTCTGCATATACACAAGCTTTAGTTAGAGCTATCAATTCTGCTTCTTGTGCTGATGCTCCATTAGACAGTGTTCCTGAGTCAAGCACCTCTTCCTCAGTTGTGATGGCATAGCCTGTGTATGGAACTCCATCCACATAGTATCTAGATCCATCTACATAAAGAGTTAGGGTTGCATCTGAAAGTGGTGTGTCAGTAACATTATGCAAAGCTGAAGTCTCTAATTTCATAAGTTCCAAACAATCATGTGAAAATTTTTGTGTGTGTATTTCTTCAGTTTCTTCTTCAGACACTTCACTCAGGTCCTCATATCCCCTGTCTGATGATTCATCTTCTTTGCGACTCCCCTTACTCCCCTCTTCTGAATCATCAATGGGGAGCAGGGTTACTGGATTGAGGACTGTGCAATTGGTAATTGTTACATGTGAGGCGCTGAGCAAGGCTACCTGATATTTAGTTAGTCTAGCTGCAGACAAATGTCTTGTTTTTGCTTGATTAAGAATTTCTGTGACTGCATGTGGAACTTGAATAATAAGTGCATGGTCCAATACCATATCTGCTACCTTTTCTTTCAGTATTGCTGCTGCTACTGCTTGTATACATAATGGAGAACCTCTTATAACTGGATCGAGTTGTGCAGAATAATAGGCCAGTGGCCTTTGCTTCGTTCCATGTTTCTGTGTGAGGACTCCTAGAGCATGTCCTGACTGCTCATAGCAGAACAATGTGAAAGGTTTCAGATAGTCTGGTAGTCCAAGTGCTGGTGCAGTAGAGATGGCGTGTTTCAGGGCTTGCACTGCATTCTCTATTTCAGTTATATTGAGTGGTTCTGTTCCCTGTTGTTTCCTCAAGCATTCATACAGTGGTTGCATAAGAATTGAAGCTGAAGGAATCCACTCTCTGCAATATCCGAGGAGTCCCAAAAAGGCTCTGATTTCTTTGACTGTTTTTGGTGTCTTCATGTCTCGTATAACTTTAACTCTTTCAGTTGTAAGATGTCTGGTTCCTGCAGAGATACAATGTCCTAAGAATATTACTTTTTCCTGTACTAGTTGCAACTTGCTTTGTGATATTCTGCAGTCTTGTTCGGCCAGAAAACAAAGTAATGACAGTGTTTCTGCTTTGCATTCTTCTTCAGCTTTCGCAGCCACCATGAGATCATCTACATATTGAATGAGTTGAGTAGTTGGATTGATAGGCCTCCATCCTTGGAGAATTAGTGCCATTGCTTCTGAAAATTCTGATAGGCTTGTGGCTCCTCCTTGAGAGAGTCTTGTCCAACAATATTGGTTTCCATCATGGGTGAAGGCTAGAAGGAGTTGACTATCTTCTGTGATTGGGACTGAGAAGAAAGCATTTGCCAAGTCAATTACTGAAAACCATTTTGCATTTGGCAGTATCTGATTAAGCAAAGTGTGGGGGTTAGGTACAATGGGAGTGTTGATCAGAAGTCTTTTGTTGACCTCTCTTAGGTCATAAACCATCCAGTATTGCACCCACTTGTCCAACATATTGTTTCTTTACTGGGAATAGGGGTGTAAAATAAGGAGAGCGACATTTTCTTAACACCCCTATTTGTAGATATTCTTGTATTTGTTCTGAGATCGCTTTGGTTTGAGCTGCAGCAAGTGGGTACTGTTTAATTGAGACAGGATGTGTTCCTGGCTTTAGTGTCAGTTTTACAGGATTTACTTTAAGTGTGCCCACATCGTGTTTTCCTTTGGACCATAACTTGTCTGGTACTATGTTCAGCCAATCTGGTAGATTAACAGTCTTATCCTTGTGACATGTGCTAATCTGCTCTAGCATCTAGATTGCTGCTGTAAGATCTTCTTGGACTGGAGATGGGAGTTGACTTATGAGTTTTACTCCAGTTGGGGTGTATTTGATGCTGGCTTGTATCTTTGAAAGTACATCTGCTCCCAACAGATTATAGGGACAAGATGAGGAAGTGAGAAATTGTATTGGTACTTCAATTGTCTCTTCACCTACTAAAAGTGTGACTGGTTTACTTTCTGTTAGTTTTACTTATTTTCTTGCTAGGCCTATAGCAGGTAAACCAATTTCTGTTAATAGTTGTTGAGGTACCTCCTGTTTTCTTAATACAGTGTGGCTTGCTCCAGTATCAATTAGACACTCACATTCTTGACCATTAGGTAATATGATATTCATTAGGCCTTTAGTTAAGTCATCTTTCAGAGTTTGGTTATATGTCAGCCGGAGGTATGTTGGAGGGCCAATTTCCTATGCCAGTTGTTGGTCTGTAGCTTGTTGATTTCTTCTTTCCAGCCATTTCTTATGCTTAATGCAATCTCTTTTCATGTGGCCTCTTTGTTTGCAAAAGAAACAAACTCCTTGTTTTTTCATTTCTGCCAGAGTCATATTTCCTTTTTCCTTTATTTATTGCTCAGGTGCACCTCTTGTGTCTTTACGAACCTTCCAGTCTTTATTTTCTTGGACCACATGAACGGTTTGGGACTTGTCTTTGACTTTCCTCTGCTTCTCCTTTTCCCGGTCTTCTATACCTTCCAGGACTTGGAGCATGGATTGCATTTCCATTGTTACTACTTCTGGTCTTATAAGGAACAATTGTTGACGATATGTTTCAGAAAGGCCATTGAGGAATCTGGTCTTAAACAGTCTGCGATGTTGGGCATTATCTTGAGTGAAGATTTCAACTTTGTGTGCTTGAGTAGCTCTGTCACAATCTGGCAAAGCCAGTGCTGGTGCTGAAGTTGCTTTAGCTTAAAATTGGTTAAACATTTGGTTTTGCTCAGTGGAGAGTGTAAATGTCTTACTATCACCCAGAAATGCTAATGCAAAAACACAGATAATAGCTCATAAAGTCTTAAATCTTTTTAATTTCCGTACAAATATTGAATTCCCATCAATGCATTACCATACCCACGATACAAAGAAGGACTTGCAGTATACTACTATTATAGCACAGTAAATAATGGCAGTGAATGCATTTACAACACTGATTGACTCAAAATTGTTATGAGGATAAAAATAAAAACCTTTTTTTTGCTTTCTGCACATACAGAAAAACCATCTGGTTCATGCATTTGCTATGCGAATAGCACATAAACTCTAATATCTCTTTCCAAAACAAGGTAATCATTACTCAGCAGAGTCTACGGTTTTTAAATTCTTGATTAGTTTTTACTTATGTTTGTTGTAGCTGTGGATCAAAACATTGCAAACTTCTATTCATTGGAAGTTGGATAAATTCAATCTGGATTGAAAGGGTGCTTTGTAGCTGGAGAGCTTCTGTGAAGAAAAAACTTTTGCATAGAGATTAACATTTATTCACTAGGAATTACAGTAACTGTTATTAATTCACATTGAACAGCTGCTAATACGACACTTGTTTAAAAGTTTCTCTTTGTAGCTTAACTGTGACGCTATGCGTTCCATGCAATGAAAAACTGATTTCCTCAAAGGGGCAGTCCCTAATCTCACAAACAGGGAATGTCAAAGTGACGAGACCTGGGCGAGTGTTCAAAGCCACTCCTTTCTCATCATCTCTTTGTAAACCAAATATTCACACATATTTCCAGATTCTTTGATTTCCATGTTTAAAGTACAAATATATATTCACAATTCTCGCTCACAGACGACATTTTATCTCGTAACATTTCTTTATGGGCATAACAAACCCTCCTTATTTCTGAGAACATTCATCAGCGCCATTTTCACACAGATAAAAACAGCTTGTAATATATATCTTCATGTAAAGGCTCACTCCCACAATTCTCAACTTCATTAAAGAGAAAGCTATTTTTCGCAAATTTCAGAAACAAAATTATTTTGTTCAAATACAGAAACGGCTTGTTGGACCCCAGCCAACTTGTCCGTCCACTGAATCGTGTAATGACGGACCAAAACATTTCAACACTTGTTATGCATCTCTTTAAAAGCTTAGAATTAAGCAGGCAGACATTATATTATTTACAAAATGTACAACTTCTTTAACCTTGAAACATGTCTCTTGTAAAAAAAATAAACAGACAAGACAGACAAACACAGATCTCCCTCACACGAAGTAAGACGGAGACAAAACTCACATACAGAGAAAGAAAAATCAGCTGATACCTTCCAGCCTACTGCTGTGGAACTACAAGTCCCAGCATTAGACTAAATACAAGTTAGCCTCAACATGTTATTATCACTCAGCACTCCGGACATATTTTATCAGCATTACATACATTGTCAGATAACAAAAAACAGAGTGCTTCTTATCTCAATACACTGAAATCTTTTACACAGAATAAGGGAGGGGCACATCTCACTCATTCAGCTGCGCAGGATCAAACATACATTTAGCATATCCACACATTGACCTGATCTTCATAGCCAAGCCTTTTTATCCATTCTTTATTATTCAAATAAAACCCATACCATTTCTCTAAGTCTAATGTCCCTTCTGGGGGAAATCCTGCTCTCTTGAGTACTTTATGAATTCTTTAAAGAGCTTTACTACCTTCTCTCTTTTTCATTATATCCATAGGCTTGCCTATAGTAGGCATCTTACTGTTCTGTGCCCCCATTTACTGGGTTACTGGTCACAGTACAGTCAGTATCTGGGATACAATGTCTTATAAGTGGAATAAGGTAATACAATTTTCCCCTTTGTACAGACTATAAGTATCTTTAATCCTTTACCTCCTAGTCTGCCATAGGAACACCAGATGTGAGTTTTATCGGCTGTAGATTAAAAGGCTGGCATTTATGGCTGATCCGATTCTTCCCCTCAAGTCAGTGTATGGACATATAGGTTTATAATCTGGTAACATATGATTTTGTGGCCAATATGTAGTTTTTCTTCATTCAAATGCACCCTAACGTAAAATATAGTTCTTTTTCATTACTTACAAAACCGTAATATGCATTTGTAGTTGTAACACACTCTAGTCTAGGTCTCTTGCAACCTGAATATTTTCTCAGAACAATGCAGCAGGTACAATTCTTACATACACCTCTCTTATTATCTTCTAACTCAAATTGTCTACATCCATCATAATCTACAGTATCCATACATTTATCATTTCATTATCCTTTCCTCTGACTGAACATTGGGTTCATAGAATACCCTCTAATCACCTCAACTGACTTTCCTTAGACATACAAAGAAATACTGAACAGAGTAAGTAGGTAGAAATCTACACTTTTCTTACTCACCGGATTTAGTTCAGCAGTTCTCTGGACATCAGTGGAGTTTGGCGTCAGGTGTGGAGATATTGGAGCATCCCGGACGAGCCCCCAGAAATGTTGGGGTATCGGGGTTCACCGATACTTCTATCAAGCACCTTCAATGTCAGTCAGATCTTTCTTGGTTTTCAGTCGACTGGTGAACAGAAAATACTCAACACCTGTATGATATAATGCTGAGTAGCTTTATTCTGTTACAATTTGAGACCACTTCAGCGCTTATTTTTATACATGTAAGTCTAGGGGTATAGATTCTAAACAACCAATTATAAGACAGAAAAATAATGAGAGAAAATCAATTAACAATATATATATTTCAGTTTTACATCAAAGATCAAACAACTCTTTCTTCTTTGTGTGTTATCTCTTTCCAGGCTTTCTGCCAATATCCTTGTGCTGCCCCCATCTTTGAGTCCTTGGGTTTTATCTTATCAAGAACGTTGCTACATGTTCTTGGAATGTTTTCATTGATGGGATCATTCTGCTGTTATGGTCAACCTTGAATAATTTGTCTTTTTAAACTGGAAATAATATCTGCTTAATTTCTCTTAAAGTCATAGCATAACATATTAGCATCTAAAGCTTAGCACATGATAGATATTAAATCAATAATCATACAATTCCACTCTAACACATGTGTACAGAGGGTACTTGTGTGTGTGTGTGTGTGTGTGTGTGTGTGTGTAAATCATGTGGAAAGAGGGGGACGTGTGTGTGTGTGTGCAAAGCATGTGGACAGAGGGTACGTGTGTGTGTGTGTGTGTGTGTGTGTGTAAACCATATGGACAGAGGTTGACGTGTGTGGGCGCAAATGCGTGCATAGCATGTGGACAGAGGGGGATGCGTGCGTGCAAAGCATGTGGAAAGAGGAGGAAATCTGTGTGTGCATGCAAAGCATGTGGACAGAGGGGGATGTGTGCGTGCAAAGCATGTGGACAGAGGGGGACTTGTGTGGGCGCGAGCGCATGCAAAGCATGCGGACAGAGGGGGACATGTGCTCGTGCGCAATGCATGTGAACAGAGGGTGACGTGTGTGTGTGTGTGTAAAGCATGTGGACAGAAGGGGACGTGTGTGTGCGCGCATGCGTGTAAAGCATGTGGACAGAGGGGGATGAGTGTGTGCGCGTGTAAAGCATGTGGACAGAGGGGGACGTGTGTGTGTTTGCGTGCGTGCAAAGCATGTGGACAGAGGGTGACGTGTGTGTGTTTGCGTGCGTGCAAAGCATGTGGACAGAGGGTGACGTGTGTGTGTTTGCGTGCGTGCAAAGCATGTGGACAGAGGGTTACGTGTGTGTGCGCATGCAAAGCATGTGGACAGAGGGTGACGTGTGCATGCGTATAAAGCATGTGGACAGAGGGTGACGTGTGCATGCGTATAAAGCATGTGGGAAGAGGGGGACGTGTGTGCGCGCGTTTGTGCAAAGCATGCGGACAGATGGTACATGTGTGTGTGCAAAGCATGTGGACAGATGGTACGTGTGTGTGTGTCTGTGTGTGTACAAAGCTTGTGGACAGAGGTGGACGTGTGCGTGCGTGTAAAGCATGTGGACAGAGGAGGACTGTGCATGCGTACAAAGCATGTGGACAGAGGAGGACATCTGTGTGTGCGCGCTTGCGTGCAAAGCATGTGGACATAGGGTGCTTATATGTGTGTGTTTATATATGTGTGTGTGTAAAGCATGCGGACAGAGGGTGCCGTGTATGTGTGTTGTGTGAGTAAAGCATGCGGACAGAGGGGGACGTGTGTGTGTGTGCGCGCGCGTGTGTGTAAAGCATGTGGACAGAGAGGGACGTGTGTGCGTGCGTGCGCGCATGCAAAGCATGGGGACGTGTGCGCGCGTGTATGCGTGCAAAGCATGCGGACAGAGGGTCTGTGTGTGTAAAGCATGTGGACAGAGGGAGACGTGTGTGTGTGTGTGTGTGTGTGTGTAAAGCACGTGGACAGAGCGTGTGCGTTCGTCTAGAAAGCATGTGGACAGAGACGGTACGTGTGTGAGCGTGCAAAGCATGTGGACAGAGAGGGATGTGTGTGCATGCAAAGCATGCGGAGAGAGGGTGCCGTGTGTGTGTGTGTTTAAAGCATGTGGATAGACGGCACGTGTGTATGTGTGTGTGTGTGTGTGTGTGTGTGTCTGTGTGTGTGTGTGTGTGTAAAGCATGCAGGCATAGAGTACATGTTTGTGTAAAGCATGTGGATAGAGGGTACATGTGTGCAGAAAAATACTCAACTCCTGTATGATATAATTCTGAGCAACTTTTATTCTATTCCAATTTGAGACCGCTTCAGCGTCTACATTTATACATATAAGTCTATGGGGATTAGATGCTGAATAACCATTTATAAGAGTAGATTATGAAAGTAAGTCAATCAACAATTATATATATTGCGGTTTTTCAATAAAGTTCAAATAATTCTTTCTTCTTTCTGCGTTATCACTTTCCAGGTGTTCTGCCAATATACTTGTGCTGCCCCCAGCTTTCAGACCTTGGGTTTTATCTGTAAAGAATGTCTCACTTTGCTGCGTGTCCTTGGTCTGTTTCTGTTCATGGGAACATCCTGCTATGAAGTTTCACAACCTTGAAAATTTGTCTTTAAAACTGAGCATAATATCTGCTAATTTATCTTAAGGTTATAGCATAACATATTAGTTTCTAAAGCTTAATATATGATAGATATTAAATTAATAATCATAAAATTTTACCCTTACATATGTGGACAGAGGGTACATGTGTGTGTAATGCATTTGGATAGAGGGTACATGTATGTAAAGCATGTGGACAGAGGGTACGTACGTGTGTGTGTGTGTGTGTGTGTGTGTGTGTGTGTGTGTGTGTAATTTACACACACACACACACTAGAGATGAGCGCACTCGGATTTCGTGAATCCGAGCCCACCCGAGCGTTTCCGATCCGAGCTAGATCCGGGTATTGGCGCCAAATGAAAACCTGAAACCGAGGCTCGGAGTCATAATCCCGCTGTCGGATCTCGCGATACTCGGATCCTATAAATTCCCCGCTAGTCGCCGCCATCTTCACTCGGGCATTGATCAGGATAGAGGGAGGGTGTGTTAGGTGGTCCTCTGTCCTGGTAGATCTCGTGCTGTGCTGTTTAGTTCTGTGCTGTGCTGTGCTGTGCTGTGTTCTGCAGTATCAGTCCAGTGGTGCTGTGTGCTCTGCTCTGTCAATTTTGAGTTCAGTGGTGCTGCTGGGTCCTGTGCTGTGTCCTGTTCAGTCCAGTGGTGCTGTGTCCTGTGCTCTGTCCTTCTAAGGGCATAGTTATTTCCCCATTTTCAAAAAAATTAAAAGAAAGTTAAAAAAAAAAATACAAAAAAATAATTTTAAAAAAAATTAATTACAACAAAATTTGCAAAACCAATCCTGCAGTATAAGTCCATTGGTACTGCAATATTACCAAGTTCACACATTCTGCAGTATCTTGTGCTACATATAATGGAGACCAAAAATTTGGAGGATAAAGTAGGGAAAGATCAAGACCCACTTCCTCCTAATGCTGAAGCTGCTGCCACTAGTCATGACATAGACGATGAAATGCCATCAACGTCGTCTTCCAAGCCCGATGCCCAATCTCCTAGTACAGGGCATGTAAAATCCAAAATGCCCAAGTAAGTAAAAGTAGCAAAAAGAGAAACTTAAAATCATCTGCGGAGAAACGTAAAGTTGCCAATATGCCATTTAAGACACGCAGTGGCAAGGAACGGATTAGCCCCTGGCCCGTGTTCATGACTAGTGGTTCAGCTTCACCCAAGGAACTAAGCCCTCCTCCTCCCCCCCCCTACAAAAAATTTAATAGAGTTATGCTGTCAGCAACAACACAGCAAACAACTCTGCCTTCTAAAGAGAAATTATCACAAATCCCCAAGGCGAGTCCAAGGGTGTTGGTGGTTGTCAAGCCTGACCTTCCCATCACTGTACGGGAAGAGGTGGCTCGGGAGGAGGCTATTGATGTAGCTGGCGGTGTGGAGGAACTTGATGATGATGATGCTGATGTGGTTATTGTAAATAAGGCAGCAGTGGGGGAAACAGCTGATGTCCATGGGATTAAAAAGCCCATTGTCATGCCGGGTCAGAAGACCAAAAAATGCACCTCTTCGGTCTGGAGTTATTTCTATCCCAATCCGGACAACAATTGTTTTGCCATATGTAGCTTATGTAAAGCTCAAATATGCAGGGGTAAGGATCTTGCCCACCTAGGGACATACTCCCTTATACGTCACCTGAATAACCTTCATAGTTCAGTGGTTAGTTCAGGAACTGGGGCTAGGACCGTCATCGGTACAGGGACACCTAAATCCCGTGGTCCAGTTGGATACACACCAGCAACACCCTCCTCGTCAACTTCCTCCACGATCTCCATCAGATTCAGTCCTGCAGCCCAAGTCAGCAGCCAGACTGAGTCCTCTTCAATACGGGATTCATCCGAGGAATCCTGCAGCGGTACGCCTACTACTGCCACTGCTGCTGTTGCTGCTGTTAGTCGGTCATCTTCCGAGAGGGGAAGTCGTAAGACCGCTATGTCTTTCACAAAACAATTGACCGTCCAACAGTCGTTTGCCATGTTCAAAAAGTAAAACAAAATGTCAACAAATTCAAAAAATTAAACCAAAAGTAAAATGCCCTGTCATAATTTAAAACAAGAGGTATTGACGTGCTAGAACTACTGTAGTGTTTATATGTTATAAACACTACACTTGGAAGTTGGTGGAGGTATTGTGGCCCCGGTACCAAATTTAGTACCGGGGCCACTCCACTATGCAGTCCAGATAGAGGTGTATCAGATATTAAACAACGTTGACTGTTGCTGCAAAATTTTTAAATAATATTGTGGGGAACACTACACTATGTAGTCCATAAACTTTTTTGGTGGAATTCAGACCCGTGGAGGGTTTTTTAATTATATTGTGGCCCCTGTAAAAAATTGTGTACCGGGGGCCACCCCACTACGCAGTCAAGAAACTTTTTTTTTGGAATTCAGACCCGTGGAGGGTTTTTTAATTATATTGTGGTGACCACTCCTCTACGCAGTCCAGGTACAAATTTTGGTGTAATTAAGACCAGTTGATGGTTTTCTTATTATATTGTGGGGACCACTCCACTACGCAGTCCAGAAAGATACCTCGTTGCAACGTTTTGGACTAATAACAATATTGTGAGGTGTTCAGAATACACTGTAAATTAGTGGAAATGATTGTTATTGAATGTTATTGAGGTTAATAATAGCGTAGGAGTAAAAATAAGCCCAAAAACTTGATTTTTGAACTTTTTATGCTTTTTTCAAAAAAAAATCCGAATCCAAAACCTTAAATCCGTACCAAAACCTTTCGGCAGGTGTTTTGCGAAACAAATCCGAACCCAAAACCTCAAGCAAATCCGAATCCAAAACACAAAACACGAGACACCAAAAGTCCCTAACACATCCCTAACACACACACACACGTACCCTCTGTCCACATGCTTTACATACATGTACCCTCTATCCAAATGCATTACACAAACATGTACCCTCTGTCCACATGCTTTACACAGTGTAAAGCATGTGGACAGAGGGTACGTGTGTGTGTAATGCATTTGGATAGAGGGTACATGTATGTAAAGCATGCGGACAGAGGGTACGTGTGTGTGTGTGTGTGTGTGTGTAAAGCATGTGGACAGAGGGGATGTGTGTGTGTTTCTGTAAAGCACGTGGCAGAGGGTACATGTGAGTATAGCATGGTCATTGGGGTGGTTCTGATTAACAGGATGTGTGTTCCTCTCTTTCCCCAGCCGTTCTGTGATCTTGGTCTATTTCCTCCAGGCTGGACATAAAGCATCTCTGTGCCAGCACTGCTAAACTCCAAGGAGCAACTGTCGGACTCAGGTAAAGGTACACATAGGAGTATATATATATATATATATATATATATATATATATATATATATACACACAGAGCATGACTGATGCTGGAACATACATACTGCACCCCACCACTACCTGCCAGATCATACATACATACATACTGCACCCCACCACTGCCTGCCAGATCATACATACATACTGCACCCCACCACTGCCTGCCAGATCATACATACATACATACTGCACCCCACCACTGCCTGCCAGATCATACATACATACTGCACCTCACCACAGTCTGCCAGATCATACATACATACTGCACCCCACCACTGCCTGCCAGATCATACATACATACTGCACCCCACCACTGCCTGCCAGATCATACATACATACTGCACCCCACCACTGCCTGCCAGATCATACATACATACTGCACCCTACCACTGCCTGCCAGATCATACATACATATTGCACCCCACCACTGCCTGGCAGATCATACATACATACATACATACATACATACATACATACATACTGCACCCCACCACTGCCTGCCAGATCATACATACATACTGCACCCCACCACTGCCTGCAAGATCATACATACATACTGCACCCTACCACTGCCTGCCAGATCATACATACATACATACATACATACATACTGCACCCCACCACTGCCTGGCAGATCATACATACATACATACATACATACTGCACCCCACCACTGCCTGCCAGATCATACATACATACTGCACCCCACCACTGCCTGCCAGATCATACATACATACTGCACCCCACCACTGCCTGCCAGATCATACATACATACATACATACATACTGCACCCCACCACTGCCTGGCAGATCATACATACATACATACATACATACATACATACTGCACCCCACCACTGCCTGCCAGATCATACATACATACTGCACCCCACCACTGCCTGGCAGATCATACATACATACATACATACATACTGCAGCCCACCACTGCCTGCCAGATCATACATACATACATACATACTGCACCCCACCACTGCCTGCCAGATCATACATACATACATACTGCACCCCACCACTGCCTGCCAGATCATACATACATACTGCACCCCACCACTGCCTGCCAGATCATACATACATACTGCACCCCAACACTGCCTGGCAGATCATAAATACATACATACATACACACTGCACCCCACCACTGCCTGCCAGATCATACATACATACTGCACCCCACCACTGCCTGGCAGATCATACATACATACTGCACCCCACCACTGCCTGCTAGATCATACATACATACTGCACCCCACCACTGCCTGCCAGATCATACATACATACTGCACCCTACCACTGCCTGCCAGATAATACATACATACTGCACCTCACCACTGCTTGCCAGATCATACATACATATATACTGCACCCCACCACTGCCTGCCAGATCATACATACATACTGCACCCCACCACTGCCTGGCAGATCATACATACATACATACATACATACATACATACATACATACTGCACCCCACCACTGCCTGCCAGATCATACATACATACTGCACCCCACCACTGCCTGCCAGATCATACATACATACATACATACATACATACTGCACTCCACCACTGCCTGCCAGATCATACATACATACTGCACCCCACCACTGCCTGGCAGATCATACATACATACATACATACATACATACATACATACATACATACTGCACCCCACCACTGCCTGCCAGATCATACATACATACATACTGCACCCCACCACTGCCTGCCAGATCATACATACATACATACTGCACCCCACCACTGCCTGCCAGATCATACATACATACTGCACCCCACCACTGCCTGCCAGATCATACATACATACTGCACCCCAACACTGCCTGGCAGATCATAAATACATACATACATACATACATACACACTGCACCCCACCACTGCCTGCCAGATCATACATACATACTGCACCCCACCACTGCCTGGCAGATCATATATACATACATACATACATACATACTGCACCCCACCACTGCCTGCCAGATCATACATACATACTGCACCCTACCACTGCCTGCCAGATAATACATACATACTGCACCTCACCACTGCCTGCCAGATCATACATACATATATACTGCACCCCACCACTGCCTGTCAGATCATACATACATACAGCACCCCACCACTGCCTGCCAGATCATACATAAATACTGCACCCCACCACTGCCTGCCAGATCATACATACATACTGCACCCCACCACTGCCTGCCAGATCATACATACTGCACCCCACCACTGCCTGCCAGATCATGCATACATACTTACTGCACCCCACCACTGCCTGCCAGATCATATACATACTGCACCCCAACACTGCCTGCCAGATCATACATACATACTGCACCTCACCACAGTCTGCCAGATTATATACATACTGCACCCCACCACTGCCTGCTAGATCATACATACATACTGCACCCCACCACTGCCTGCCAGATCCTACATACATACTGCACCTCACCACAGTCTGCCAGATCTTATACATACTGCACCCCACCACAGCCTGCCAGTTCATATACATACTGCACCCCACCACTGCCTGCTAGATCATACATACATACTGCACCCCACCACTGCCTGCCAGATCATACATACATACTGCACCCCACCACTGCCTGCCAGATCATAAATACATACTGCAGCCCACCACTGCCTGCCAGATCATACATACATACTGCACCCCACCGCTGCCTGCCAGATCATACATACATACATACATCAATACTGCACCCCAATGCTGCCTGTCAGATCATACATACATACTGCAGCCCACCACTGCCTGCCAGATCATACATACATACTGCAGCCCACCACTGCCTGCCAGATCATACATATATACTGCACCCCACCACTGCCTGCCGGATCATACCTACATACTGCACCCCACCACAGTCTGCCAGATCATATACATACTGCATCCCACCACTGCCTGCCAGATAATACATACATACTGCACCTCACCACTGCCTGTCAGATCATACATACATACAGCACCCCACCACTGCCTGCCAGATCATACATACATACATAGTGCACTGAACTGCTGATTGCCAGATTATACATACTGCACCCCACTTCTGCCTGCCAGATCATACATACTGCGACCCACCGCTGCCTGCCAGATCATACATACATATATACTGCACCCCACCGCTGCCTGCCAGATCATACATACAAACATACATACTGCACCCCACCACTGCCTGCCAGATCATACATACATATATACTGCACCCCACCGCTGTCTGCCAGATCATACATACATATATACTGCATCCCACCGCTGCCTGTCAGATCATGCATGCATACATACATACATACATACATACTGCACCGAACCGCTGATTGCCAGATTATACATACTGCACCCCACTGCTGCCTGCCAGATCATACATACTGCGCTCCACCGCTGCCTGCCAGATCATACATACATATATACTGCACACCACTGCTGCCTGCCAGATCATACATACATACTGCACCCCACCTCTGCCTGCCAGATCATACATACTGCGCCCTACCACTGCCTGCCATATCATACAAACATACATGCTGCACCCCACAGCTGCCTGCCAGATCATACATACATATATACTGCACCCCACTGCTGCCTGCCAGATCATACATTCTGCACCTCACCACTGCCTGCCAGATCATATATACATACATACTGTGACAGGATGGACCACCTATGCCACCCTGTCTTTTGTTGCTGGGAACCAACTGGGCTTACTTTTCCACCATCCCCATTCGTTATTTTGAATATGCCACTCCTGCCGCAGCAGGAGGAGCCTGCTGCCACCACTGGGATTCATTATGGTGCCCAGAACCACGTTCCTTCTGGGTAACTGTCTCTGCTAGTGTACTCCCGTGCTGGTACACTTGGGCTGGTACCCCTGACAGCCTACTATGGATCAGGGTGCTGTGGATGGATCCCCCCTGGCCTATCACACCGGCCAGCTGCTGGGTAGCAGCAGAGCGGCGGTACTGGAAAGCTAGGTCCAAACCTCAGAAACAGCCGGAGGACGGATTAGATTTAGGGTCTAATCTGTAGGTCGCAGGGTCTTGAAGCAGAGTGATGTTTATTGCTCAAGTGTCCTGGCAAGGACAGTTCCACTGTTTTAAAAATCAGTGGTCAGGTCAGATGGAACATCAGAATGATACATTTCAGTTTACAAGGGCTCCCTTTTTATACTATTTTCGACGCAGCCTTACAGGCTATTTTTAGAATCAGGATGTAACCTGTTTACCAAAACATAGATTTACATGCATTGCAAAGCTAAAAATATTTACGCCTATCTTTGATATCTCAAAACCTTTGGAGACAGTGGACATCTCACAGCACTTGTAATTGCATCTTCCTATGACCCTTACACATCAAAAGGTGTAATTCGCATGAGATTAGCATGAGTCCTTTCTTCCAACAGTTGCAGAATACATATTTCCTGCAGAGAAATGAATTCCCTGAGAAAAGTTGCAAACACAAAACAAGACATTTCCTTACACCAAGATACACAAAAGGATATACAAGATATTAGCTCCAGTGTCCTAATAAGGACAGTTCACATTGGTTTATGGTACCAGTGATCAGAAGGTCAGATGGAATAATAATACATTTCAGTGTAACTCAGTGCTCTTTTTTTTACAGTTTTGGAGATTTAGCTTGGCAGGAGGTAATTCGACTTCCTGCCCCTTTAACCAATCTGGACTGATTCATGCAGCCTGAAGGTGAATTAGCCCCGAGAGGTTAACACCTTTTATCATTGACGCTAGTGGCAGGGGGAGTGTACCTCCCCCTGTCCCCGAGCTGCCAGGGAGAGAGAGGCTCAGCCTACTCTCCTCCCTGGTGCTAGACTGTCTGAGGCAGGAGATTTACCTTTTAAATCTCCCGACTAAAACTACTTCCAGTAGTTTAGTACCAGAGGGAGAGAGTCCAGGTCCTGGGGCAGCAGCCCTGCCACTTCTGGATCTCTTTGCAGATTAGCATCCTAGGACACCCCGGAGGTGCTACATCTCCGGGGGGTCCTAGGAGGGGTCCTATGCACATTAGACGGCATAGTTACTGTTTGTTTTCTCTACATTTATTTACACTTATACATTCCCTGGCGCCTAGCAACAGGGTTTAACCCTCCATTTGCTACGGTGTCGGGTATTGCTCCCCCGCACTGCAGCGCACACATAAAAACACATTTTTATTTTAATAAATACATTTACACATTACACTCATTCACGCAGCGCCTAGCGCCGGGGCTTTAACACCTTCGGCACCGGATCCCATTTAAAGATGGCCGCTACAACCATGCGGTGTTCAGGCAGGAGAGGGACCCGGCCACAAGGCTGTTTTTTCATGTAGCACACAAATATTTGACAGCTTTATCTTTACACTGTCATTTATGGGCATATTCAATTAGGTTTTCAGTTCGCAGCTGTTCTGTCTTCACTATAATCTCTTTAGCCTGAATATAATCAGACAAACAGCATAACCACTCCTACTTCAATGTTGTTTATTCAGTAGTTAAGAATGTTATAATTCAAATGGTAAAACTGTAATACAGAAATAAGGAAATACATTTACAACATGAACAAATGCACTGTAATGCAAACACATGGCAAAAGTGCATAACTAGGGAGCAATCTTACCATTGTTGCTGTGCTAAGGGGAGAGACATACTGCACCTCTTGCTTCTTAGCATGTAATATCTAAAATGGAGACCTGTAGCTACCCATGGTGCATTGGAAACTAAACTACAGAGGCTCTGAGATTTCAATTTAAGTTAATACCAGGCTGACCACTAGATGGAGTTTACACAAAATACATACATATGTTAATACATAACTGCTGAAGGCATAACACTCCCTGCCTGGTATCAATTGATGCCACCACTTAAGTCCTCCAAAGGTAACAACAAGATCAGCTCAGATACTGGTCTAAGAAATAACTTAGTCTCTCCGTGCTTACAAATCTTGACCTCGACCTTACGGACTTTCCCATCTTTGCTTGGGAATGTCTTAGTGACAAGACTTAAAGGCCACTCATTGTGCTGTGATTGACAACCCAGCTGAACTTAGAGCCCCTTCGGTAAATAATCGTCCCTGATGTTTCACTTCATTGTGATAGTGTTGCACAATTAAAGAAGTAACGAGGTGACTTCCAGGAATGATTAATGGATGTTTCTCATTGGATTCTAAGTTCGCTTCTTCAATGCGATCTCCTGCTCTCAGCAAATTATGTTTGTCGAGGAATGGATCTAGCTTCTTCAGGACGCTGTCTCTAAGAATAGGTTTTCCAATGGTAATACAGTCAATCTCTCTAGTATAGGCTTGACGTTGCACAACACGGATAATGAGGTTCTTGGATTGTTGTGTCTATGTTACTATGTAAGTATTTTGACAGTGATGCCAACCCTTACATCCATTTGCATTTACAGGTGTGGCATTTTAAATGACTGAGCTATGTGGGTTAAGCAAGTAAAGGCTCTGACAAGTGATTTCCAAGTTGAGAACCATTGAAATCTGTGAGGCTCCAATTGACAATCTGAAATTGTGGTATGGATTGTAGTCACTTGTGTACGGATTTCAACATCTGAGTCTGCGTCTACTAACTCAAATGTGTGACTTTCTTGATTGTTCCAATCTGCTTTGTACAAGAATTCAGTGTCACGGTCACAAACAGGAGTACAGCTAGGAGTCACGAATATGGTGAAAACACTCTGTTTATTTGCAGAAAGGTATAAATAGCAGGTAATTGAGAGCAGTAGTAAATACCAGGTGCAAGCAGATGCAGGAAATTATACCAATGTTCAGAAACCAGCAGGTAAGCAGCTAATGCAGGGAAGTATGAACAGGTTCCAAACAGGCATGAACCAGAGGAGCAAGGCAGGAGGAAGAATCCACAGGTTGCACAAGAATATGACATCACAGGATGGGACAACAATAACCAGCCATGTGTGCTGGGGGAAACAGGTTTAAATGGACCACACCCAGGTGCATGGAATGATTAGTGAACAGGAAGGTTAACCCCTAATGCACACAATAAAGCACAATAGCAGCTCCTCTGGTGAGTGGAGAAACTGCCAATACAATACAATAATAGGACAAAAGGGCAGGAGCTGCCATGCAAAGCAGTATGTACTGCAAGGGGCTTGCAAGCAGATCCTGACATTCAGGTCCTGTGAGCCACGAAGTGTCTTTAAGGAGATTGGCTGTGACAGCTCTTGTAGTGTGGTCTGCAGCATTGTGAACAGTAGATACATAAAGCCACTGTTTTGGATTGGTAGATCTCCTAATCCGTAGCACTCGATTACTGACATAAACATGAAATCGTCTGGTATCATTGTTAATGTAGCCTAACACTATTTTACTGTCTGTGTAGAATTCTGCTTCTGCAAGCTCAATAGGCAACTCAGATGCGATGAGTTCAGCTAACTCAACAGCTAGTACTGCAGCACAAAGTTCCAGTCTGGGTACGGTGTGCTCTGGTTGTGGTGCTAACTTTGCTTTGCCCATAACAAACCCGATATGGTATTGTCCTTTTATGTCCACAGTTTTAAGATATGTAACAGCTGCTATTGCTTTAACTGAAGCATCAGAGAATACACACAGTCTCTGGTTCTGTACCTCTGTAGAAGGCACAGGAGCATATGGACGCGTAATATAAAGGTTAGTTAAGGCCGATACGGAGTTCTTCCACTCTTCCCACTGATCTTTTTTCTGTGTAGGCAGTGGGGCATCCCAGTCAGATGACTCGCAGGTTAGCTCCCTGAGCAGGGTTTTACCTTGGATAGTGGCACTAGTATGGTCTTGAGAAGGAAAGGCTTCTACCACTCCTCTGCTGTTAGAAGCTATTTTGCGAAGCCTGAGGTTTGAGCAGAGAAGCATTTCCTGAGCTCTTTTGAGGAGGCTGACCACAGTCTCATCTGTTGGTAAAGATTTTAAACAATCATCCACGTAGAAGTCCTTTTCTACGAGCTGTCTAACATCTGAACCATACTCTTGCTCACTCTCATGAGCTGAATGTCTGAGTCCATAGATGGCAACTGCAGGAGAAGGGCTGTTACCAAATATGTGTACCCTCATGCGGTACTCTGCAATGTCTTTAGAAGCGTCATTGTCTCTGAACCAAAGGAATCTTAAAAAATTCCTGTCTTTTTCTCTTACGTGAAAACAATGGAACATTTGTTGAATATCAGCAGTGAAGGCGATAGCGTCCTTTCGGAAGCGCATAAGTACTCTGAGAAGTTTGTTGTTAAGATCTGGTCCTGTCAACAGAACATCATTTAAGGAGATGCCTTCAAACTTGGCACTGGAATCGAAGATGACTCTGATCTGACCCGATGTCTTGGGGTGATATACTCCAAACATAGGTAGGTACCAGCATTCATCTGTATCTTTGAGGATGGGAGCTATCTCAGCATGGCCATTGTCAAATATTTTGTCCATGAAAGAGAAGAAGTGATCTCTCATCTCTGGTTTCCTGTGAAAGTTACGTTTAAGTGAAGAGAAGCGTTTAAGTACTTGTTCTCTGTTGTTAGGTAGGCGAGGTTTGTGGGTTCTAAAGGGTAGAGGTGCAACCCAGCTGTTTGTCTCATCTTTGACTAGTCCGTTCTGCATTATTTCTAAGAATTGTTTATCCTCAATGGACATTGCCACCTGATCATCCTTCTGTGTTCTTTGGAAGATGTGCACCCTAGATGATCTTGGTAGTTGTCACATACGTGATTGTTACTGGAGGAGTCTATGACAGGAAAGGGTGGCAATTCTTTTATGAGAAAGCGATTGTGACACGTCGTAAAATAGAAGGACGTCCATTTTCCAAGATATGCGTAAGCATGCTGTTAACAGAAGATGGCCTGTGTATGTTTCCCAGACATACATCTCCTATTATGACCCATCCAAGATCTAGTCGTTGAGCATAAGGTGCATTGTATAGACCGTTGATCTGGCTTCTGACTTTGTGAACCGCTAAGATATCTCTCCCTATGAGTAGAATTATTTGGGCTTGAGGGTCCAGTTCTGCTAACAGGTGTGCTATATGTTTCAAGTGTGCATGATGAATAGCTGCATCTGGTGTAGGAATTTCAGACCTGTTATCTGGGATCTGGTTGCACTCAGTGATAGTTGGTAAGGGAAGACAAGTCTTTCCGTCCATGGACTCGACTTGATAGCCAGTAGCTCTCCTCCCTGTTGTCTCAAAACTCCCTGCACAAGTCTTTAAGGAGTAAGGAGTGTTGGGGCCTTTAATACTAAAGATTTCAAAGAAGGTTGATCTGGCTAGAGACTTGTTACTTTGATCGTCTAGGATTGCATAGAGTTTGACAGCTTTGTCTGGCTGGCCCTTTGGGTAGACTCTTACTAAACAGATTTTGGAACAAGATCTGCCGCTTATGACTTCTTTGCAGACTTCAGTACATTGTGAAGTAATCTCTGGTGTGACTGTAGTAGCGTTCTTTACCTCTCCACTGTGCTCCCCGCCATGCTCGGTGTCACTGTGACTGTGTAATAAAGTCCATGGGGGAGGCCCAGGGTGTAGAGCTGTGCTGTTGCACTCTGTGCAGTTGACACTGACCTTACAGTCATTGGCGAAGTGGGATGTTGAAGAGCAGCACTTTTAGCAGATGTCGTTTTCTCGAAGGAAGGTTTTGCGGTTCTCCAGGGACTTCTCTCTGAAGGTTCTGCATTTCAGGAGAGGGTGTGGTCTCCGATGTAGAGGACACTGTTTGCTAGGATCCTTGTCTTTAGTCTCTTGACTGATATATCTGGAAGACCTGTGGAAGGAATCTGGAGGATACACATTAATCTTGTGGACTGCAACTGACGTTTTACGTGGGCTAGGTAGCATTGGGGTAGCACCTGATAGGGTAAAGGCAAAACTAGGATCGTTCCTGACCTTAGCTAGCTGGTGTACAAAGTCCACGAAAACAGAGAATGGGGGAAATGGCAAATTATTCCGCTGTTTGTATTTGGAGCCATGGGTGACCCACTGTTCCTGCAGATTGTAAGGTAGCTTTTGCACTATGGGGTTAATGCCTCTGGCTGTGTCAAGGTAGGCAAGTCCCGGGAAGTCTCTTTCAGACTTGGCTACTTGAAGCTCCATTAATAAGTCACTCAGTTCTCTAAGTCTCTGGTAGCCCTTGTTAGGTAATCTAAGGATATCATTAATTCTTTTGAATAGTGCTGCTTCTGGTGAGCCATAACATTCATCAAGTCTATCCCAGATCATTTTAAGGCCAGACTCTCTGTAGTTTATATTAATTGCTCTGATCCTTTTAGCATGTTCAACAGACTCATTTCCAAGCCATTTAATTAAGAGGTCTATCTCCTCGCTATATGAAAGGTCTAAGCCTCTGATTGCATTTAGGAAGGAGGATCACCAAGCTTTGAAGCTCTCAGGCCGGTCATTAAACTTTGAAAGTCCTTGTGTTACTAGCTCTCGTCGTGCAAGAAACTTGGCAAAGTCTAAGTGTGTCCTGGTTGGCTCTAGGATGTGCTGTCGGTGTATGAACATAGTGAGCAAGTGGTGTGTGGTCATACCTGCTAGGAATGTCTGTTTCCAGCCGACTTCTGTAATACCACTTTTGTGTGCAGGAGGTGCTGCCTTTGTTGTAGTTTACAGACTCAAACTCTTGACGTGGAGGAGGGATGTCCCTTGTGGTTTCACCTTGTGCAGAATTCTCTTGCTTGTAAATTTGCAGTTTGCTGTTCACATGTGGTTGCACTGTACAGCTTGTTAGACTTTTTTCACTGATAAAGTCTGTTTGCATACCTTGTGCTTCTGGAGGGTTGCTACTCATTTTGGAGACTTGATGGACATATTCTGATGAGCGTTGCAGTGGATCTTGGGATCCGAGCTCTGAGTCAAGTACATTGATGGTGCCTTTTATATCAGGGCGATCTGCAGTCTCCAAGAAGTCTGCTTCAGCAATGGCAGCTGCGGCTTCCTTTTCTGCAGCAAGCTTTTCTATAATTGCCTCCTGACGTGATTTCTCTA
Organism: Mixophyes fleayi; assembly: GCF_038048845.1. Taxonomy (NCBI): domain Eukaryota; kingdom Metazoa; phylum Chordata; class Amphibia; order Anura; family Limnodynastidae; genus Mixophyes; species Mixophyes fleayi. The sequence goes on from NC_134405.1 coordinate 5,320,817, forward strand.
TTTTCAATTGCAAGGAAATACAGTTACAACATGAACAAATGCATTGTAATGCAAACATGAAAACACATGGCAAAAGTGCATAACTAGGGAGCAATCTTACCATTGTTGCTGTGCTAAGGAGAGACATACTGCACCTCTTGCTTCTTAGCATGTAATATCTAAAATGGAGACCTGTAGCTACCCATGGTGCATTGGAAACTAAACTACAGAGGCTCTGAGATTTCAATTTAAGTTAATACCAGGCTGACCACTAGATGGAGTTTACACAAAATACATACATATGTTAATACATAACTGCTGAAGGCATAACAGCGGCAGTGCGTGTAAAGTGACAATACGGTACTGAAACATCTTCAATTTCCGTGTGTAACCCAGTACAAGGAAATCCGCAATGTTGCGGTATCGGGACTCATGCAGCCTTGCATAATCGCGGGCCGAAAAGCTAATTGAGTGTGCCCTTAAAGTTAATCAAGGACATGCTCTTCCCCAATTATAAATCTGTCACCACATTTTAAATTTACCTCCACTCCAGTGTAGCATGGTTTTGCCAAGGTTCAAAGTTACTCATTTTTTTTGCTTTACTTTCCTTAATGAATCAGTCCCACGGTGTTTGCATTTGAGGGGTGAGAGTTCTGTGAAGGTAATATTTCTTTAACAATTTCTTATGGCATGCAACGTGTTATCTCTCTATACCATCATATAGCATGAAGCAGGCTGCAGACATGTGCGAACCATTTTAGAGAGAGAGTCAGATCTCCCACAAGAACAAATTGATTTCCTTCTTGATTAGCATCACTTTTGTCAGGAGCTCCGACTTTGTATTACTCTTGGAGATTGGGACCTTTCTCCTATATCTTCCCTCTTGGCAGCACACTGATATTTCAGGAAGCGCAGATTTCCAACCTTTGTTGTTTATATTTGCTGGCTACATGGTGGCTGGGCGGGCACACTGTACCACTGGCATCATTCTTATACCAAAGTTTATTCTGTCTGAGCGGTACTATAAGCGGCTGTTACAGAATCCATATTTAACTTCCCGCCCCCTCTGTGACATCATTTAATTTATTCACTTCACTGAGCTGGGGGTGGGAAATGAAGAACGTGCTTCTGTAATCTGGTCCTGGTCTCATCACACAGCTGTGATCTGTGCATGAAAACAGAGCAGAACAGGTGTGATGAAAGTGGACCTGACTTATACATGTAAATATGTCACTTTACTAATAGTTTTAGTGTTTTCCACCTATCACATTACACTATTCTTACCTATATAAATAGTAATCTGACGCACATATATATTGTATATAATGCTATTTCCTAGAATAAAATATAAAAACTCCAAACCACTTAGAACTACTGTCTCTCCCTATATATTTATATGGCAACCCCGCTCTCCCTCCCTATAGATTTGCATGCCAGTCCCCCTTGCTCTCCCTCCCTATAGAGTTGCATGTCAGTCCCCTCTTCCTCCCCCCTCCCTATAGAAATGCATGGCAGTCCCTCCCTCACTTACCTGTGTCTGCTGAACAGTATTGTGGGTGCCCATACAGCAACAAGCAGCCTAGCGAATGGCTGCCTTTTGCTGACCACTGATCAAAAATGCCTTTGATCATCGCCACCTCCACCACCACCCACGCGTCGCGGCGACTCCCCTCCCCCACTCCGAAAAAAAACATGAAAAAAAGCGAATGAAAGATAAATAAATAAATAAAATACTGGCAGCACCGCATCCTTCCCCCAGGACCCAGCGCCCCAGCGTAGTGGTTCATTAGGCCCTTTGTTTACTGTAACAAACAGATGCAGTCTGTCACGTCTTTCACTAGGAATATCACTGACTGGTATTGGTGCTACTAAACTGGGAGGCGCAGAGTCTAACGCACCACCGGTGTTCACCAGGGACCCCCGCAAGGAGGTATGGGCTTTGCTGCGTATGATGCGCAGGTCACGGTTCTCCCAGATAGTTACCAGAGCAGTGAATGGAGAGTAGTCAGACGGGCCGAGTCGAAACCAGAGAAGCGCAGTACCACGGAGAGAGGGCAAAGAGTAATCAGGAATGGTCCAAGGGTCAATACCAGTGCGGGCAGTGAAGTACAAAGGGAGATCTGGGAGAGAAGTCAAACTAGCCAAAGAGTCAGTACACAGGAGATAATCTGGAACAGTAATGATAATAATGCTGGAGCTGGATGGAACCAATACTCTGGCACCCTAATGGTGCCAGAGTGGAGTTTAAATAGTGCTAAACAGGAAATCATGTCCAGGATTTTCGGCGATCAGTCTCAGCTGATCGCAGGGTAGCGTGTATGTTGCTAGGCAACAAAATCGGTGCATGCGCGAGCGCCGCGATCAGAGGCCATCCGTCTCCGGCACCCAGCGGAGGTGCCGAGACGGCGCCTGACACAGTCTTTGCAAGGTCTTAGCAGCTTTGTAGCACAAAAGATAGTCCTCACATATATTTTGCATTAGAAGATATTGAGACATACACAAATATTGTAGATATTATGTTGTAGATATTGTATTGTAATAGAACTGAGCTGAATGCTTGGAAGATGTTCTAACTATCCCCATTATTATGATTAGTGCGGAGAAAATTCTGGCAACCTGGTGCATGGACTGGCCACAAATATGACAGGATTGGAGGCATGTGTTACCCATGTTTGGTAAGTGCATATAATTGGTGCGTTTTAAGGTTAGCATGTGATGATTATACAAATATTTACAGAATCAATTATAGACCTTGTACATTATCTTATTAATTATTGTAATCTGCAGGAGGATAGAGGTCTCTGTACTGCAAGTTTGACTGGCAATGGGGACACGGCAATGTGGCCACATACTCAAAAATTAAAACAATGGTCAATGACTGGGTCATATTTGTGTATAAAATATTTTTGTGTTCTTTACACAATATAACACGACTTCAGTTAAAATAGACTGATTAGAGTACTCATTAGGCTTTTAAATATTAATATACCTTTTTCTTACAGGTGAATTCCCACTCAAAACAGAAAATTTCTCAGGACATCTCTAAACATCTGTGTGTTCAAAAATAACCTCATCTACAAGTCATATATACTACATATGATGATGATTCTTAAAATATAGAGGAGTCCCACAAGCTAATTTCACTTTATGAATAGGAGAGACCTTCTACAACTAAGTCGTTACACATCAAACACATGATGAATCTCACAGGAGAGAAACCTCATCTGTGCTCTGAATGTGACAAACGTTTTACATTTAAATCCGAAATGATCAAACATCAGAAGATTCACACAGGAGAGAAACCATTTAAGTGCTCGGAATGTAGCAAGTGTTTTACCAACAAGTCACATCTTAATACACATCAGAGAATTCACACAGGAGAGAAACCATTTAAGTGCTCGGAATGTAGCAAGTGTTTTACCAACAAGTCACATCTTAATACACATCAGAGTATTCACACAGGAGAGAAAGCATTTAAATGCTCTGAATGTAGCAAGTGTTTTACCAACAAGTCAAAACTTGTTGCACATCAGAGGATGCACACAGGAGAGAAACCATTTAAATGCTCTGAATGTAGCAATTGTTTTACCCAGAAGTCAAAACTTGTTGCACATCAGAGGATGCACACAGGAGAGAAACCATTTAAATGCTCTGAATGTTGTAAGTGTTTTACGCATATTTCAAGTCTTTTAACACATCAGAAGATTCACACTGGACAGAAACCATTTAAATGCTCTGAATGTAGGAAATGTTTTATCTACATGTCATTTCTTGTAGCACATCAGAAGATTCACATAGGAGAGAAACCGTTTAAATGCTCGGAATGTAGCAGTTGTTTTACTCAGAAGTCAATACTTGTTGCACATCAGAGGATGCACACAGGAGAGAAACCATTTAAATGCTCTGAATGTAGTAAGTGTTTTGCACAGATTTCATATCTTGTAAGACATCAGAGGATTCACACTGGACAGAAACCATTTAAATGCTCTGAATGTAGCAAGTGTTTTAGCGACAAGTCACATTTTAACAGACATCAGAGAATTCACACAGGACAGAAACCATTTAAATGCTCTGAATGTAGTAGTTGTTTTACCACCAAGGCAGATCTTAATACACATCAGAGAATTCACACAGGAGAGAAACCATTTAAGTGCTCGGAATGTAGTAGTTGTTTTACCACTACGTCAGATCTTATTAGACATCAGAGAATTCACACAGGAGAGAAACCATTTAAGTGCTCAGAATGTAGCAATTGTTTTGCCAGCAAGTCAAGCCTTAATACACATCAGAGGATTCACACAGGAGAGAAACCATTTAAATGCTCTAACTGTAGCAAGTGTTTTAGTGACATGTCCCATCGTAATAGACATCAGAGGATTCACACGAGAGAAACCATTTAAATGTTCTTAATGTAGCAACTTTTATAATAAAATGAAAGCAGGATTCACATTAGAGAGTTACTTAGAGGATCTGAATGTAGCATATATATATTTTAGAAGCGTTATTTTATTATATCACCATAATAGCCATACAAGGGACACATGATTTTTATTCTCTCACTGTGGCGGGTTTCATATAACATCAAAGCCATGTTAAATGTCGGTAGATTAGAGCTGTCTGGAATGGGTACTTGGGGGTATTTTCTCCTGGGATGGTCTCCATGTTATTAGCTAGAGCTGCAGTATACAGATAGACAATGACCATGTGGGAGCCCTTGCTGAGCTCTGTAATATACGGCTGTTCATCTTGTGCAGTTGTTGGGACTAGTAAAAGAAAGATCTTTCTGTCCAGTAGAGCGGATCAGCATCTCCTCTCAGCACTGGGATTCCTAATACAACCAGCAGAACTATGAGTAGAGAACATTTCTACAAGAACACCGCACACTGCCCTGTTTCATACTACATGTGCTCCTATTGGTCTCCTATATCTCCTTATTCTTTCCCTCATGTTGATCTATTGCTGTCTTACCTCCCTCTGTCATGAGAATTATGTACTTAGGGTTATTTAGTAAATGCAAGTAAAGCCCTGGAGGCTGTATCGGATAACAATAAATCAGATCATCATATTTGTTTGTTTGATGACACCAGGCGGCTAATAGTTGACATCTGGTTGCTATGGGTTACAGCACATCTGTGTTCTTCACACCATGTTTTTAAATAAGTATGTAAAGGTCCTGCATAAGTATTTATTTTATAGTCGACAGTGATCCAAATCAGCACTAACCTGTGTGTAGACTGAAGGACCACACAATATCTGTAATTACCATGTATGTTACTGGCAGCTATTTCTATAACACTTGATGTTGAATAAAAACTGATGTTGATAACTGTGGAGATTCTGTTTTTGGGTGTAGAACTAATATTTGTTCAGTAATAAAAAATATTCTAAACTCTTCTATTTTTTTATAAGATGGAACCAGGGGTGATATTTAGGGGTCATGCTATACTGACATTATGATAACAAATATTAAAAACACTGTAAAGACCAGTTATCATTATTATCATACAACAAATGTATCAGTTATGTCTTCAGTTGCCTGTACTGAAATATAAACACAGGGTCTTACTGCCAATCAGTGATTGCTCAGTAGTAGGACAGATACATAGTATTCCCTGCTAGCTGCTGTCTGTCCTTGTCTGCTGTGCTCCAGAGGAACAACTCAATGTGTAATGGTGGCTGATCCAGTACACTAAACCCATATATATCCATTTATGTGACATTATCTATTGTAATAATGTAACATGATCATACATTACTGTTATACTATTCTTATCAATATTAGTTAAAAATGATCACACAATTAGTTATAACAGTTCAATGAATTTCTCATTCCAGTCTGTATCCTGACAGGTAAAATTACAGTTAGTTTTGCCTTATGCCTTTCCATGTGTCTCAGGATCTACTCCTAATAGCTCGGTCTCTATCCTCTGATGGAGTATAAATGAATAAGGAATATTGATCCCTACAACCCTGAGTCAACCAAGATTTTCTTATGTTATCTTTCACCTGGCCAGGACTTACATATAATAGGAGATGTGTGTGATGTTCAGGCCTACAGCACTTACCTGATCTGAGAGAGATGATGAGGGATAGAACTCTCTGTAGTCATTGTCCCTGTAGTTGCTGCTTCTGAGGTTAATGTTTCTGTAATTGTTGTCTCTGTGAGCGCTGTCTCTGTAGTTGTCTCACTGACCTGATCTAAACTGTTTCTGCTTATAACTTCACCTGCTTGCTAGGAGCCGCCACAGGCACCGCCGCGACTCACTACCCCTGTCTCTAGCGTTCCGGCCATCTCCATGACGACTGAGACTTCACTTATGGGTATTCGGCGCGACTGTTGCCAGGACAACGGCTGGAGGCCGAAATAAATACTGTTTCACCCCGGAAATCAGAGCAGCCTGGCGCAGACGTGGAGGATCAACACAGCCTGTTGGCTGATGCATACAATTAATTAACCTGCGCCTGAGGATTGTTTTAGGGCGAAGCACCGATTGGTTGGTTTTTGTATTTAAGGCAGGGAGGGCTTAGCTTCCCTGCCGGTTATAGCATTTCAGTCCTGTTCTGTGCTCACCTGCTTTTGGATACCCTTCTCCCTGATCTGCTGTTGTGACCATTGCCTGTACCTTGGACCCTGCCTGCTTGCCTGTGATCCTGACCTTTTGGCCTTTACTCTGAATTTCGCTGTTTGCCTGTGACCCTGACCCTCTGGCATGTTATTTGACCATTCTAACTGCTTGTGTCCCCTAACCTCGGCTTACATCTGACCATCCGTTAACATCTATTGAGCATCCTCTGGCCAGCTGTTGCGGTGATGCTTAACGAACTTACACTACGCTAGGAGTTAAGTCCTGGGAACATCCGAGTACCAGTGAGCGCATAAAGCTCTACGGGAAAGGCAGCTGCTATAGGTGAAGACCTCTGTCATCTGTTCTGCAAGTTCGTTATCAGCCCGGCAGCCTAACATTATAACCGGACTGAGAAATTACTGGAGAGGATTCTTCATGGAAGAAAATGGGACGAACCTCTCTCCAGCCCAAGTCTTAGCAGGGCAGATTCAAACCCTGTCCCAGATGGTACAAGGACTGTCGACTGTTTGTCTGCACAAGAGGAAACCTCTAGGACTTCGTAAGCCGAGCAAGGTCCCCTGGCACCTACTGTTGAACCTACCAGACTGTTTTTCTGGGGTGAGAGCCTTATTCCGCAACTTCAAAGAAAGCTGTAAGCTTTAGTTCGGGCTAAGAACCCGTTCATCAGGTTCGGAGCAGCAGAGGGTCGGTATCATTATATCCCTCCTCCAAGGTGACCCTCAGTCCAGTCTGGCCCCTGCAAGTCCATCATTGCAGTTCGTTGATGCTTTCTGTAATGCTTTAGGCCTACTTTATGACGTTCCAGATCGGGTGGTGTCAGTCGAGGCTCATCTTACGGCCCTGAAACAAGGTCGGCGCTCTGCTGAGGAGTACTGTGCCGAGTTCAGGCGATAGTCTACTGACAGCGAATGGAACGATCCTGCATTACATAGTCAATTTCGCTTAGGTCTGTCGGAACAGATCAAAGATACTTTGGTACAGTATCCCTCGCCAACATCGTTGGAAAGCCTTATGCAGTTCGCCATCAAAATCGACAGACGGATCAAAGAGAGGAAGGCGGAGAAAGAGGTACCATCCTGTCAATCCTCTGCGTTTGCTTCGGCTCCATTGGATTCGAAGGACCTAAGCAATTAGGAGCCTACCATCTCTCTGCAGAGGAAAAACCAGAAGACGGAACCAAGTTCTGTGCCTTTACTGTTGCATTTTTCTCGTTCTTGCCCTAATAAGTAGGGAAAATATGTGGCCTTGGAGATAAAGAGGAGGTTCACCTGCAGATCATCTTCTCTAAGAATGCTGTGTTGGTCCCTGCGCACATCACTTATGGTGCGCATTCTGTTGATACCTCAGCCTTTATTGATAGTGGTGCCGCTGGAAATTTCCTGGACATTGGATTCGCTAAATCTTTTGGGATTCCCTTCCAGTGTGTCTGTACGGTTATTATTATATGTGGTCTAGACAGAGGATTACTCTCAGGCAGCAAGTTCCAGTATGAAACTCCACCGTTACACCTGACAGTGGGAACCCTTCATTCAGAAACTCTGGAGTTCTACCTGATTAATTGCCCGTCTGTACCGGTGATTTTGGGCCATCACTGGCTGCGGCTTCATAACACTGTAATTGATTGGGCACAAGGGGAGATTACCCAGTGGAGTTCCTCATGTTCTCAGTCCTGTTTGAACTTGCCTCTTCAGATGTTGCAGTCTGCTTCTGAGTTACTTCCTCCACAGTTCCGTGAATTCTGAGATGTATTCCCTAAAAAAGCAGCTGACACTCTGCCTTCACACCGGGATTTCGATTGCACCATCTAATTAATTCCGGGCTCTAAATTACCTAAAGCAAGACTGTACTCACTCTCCAGCCCTGAAACCAAGGCCATGCAAGAATATGTCGAAGAAAATTTACAAAAAGGCTTTATTAGGCACTCAAAATCTCCAATAGGGGCTTGACTGCTTCTTTGTCTCCAAAAAGGATGGTGGACTACGTCCCTGTATCGACTTCAGAGGTCTTAACAAAATCATTATTAAAAATACCTACCCACTTCCTCTCATCTCTGTTCTGTTTGACCAACTCAGAGGGACTACCATCTTCACCAATATTGACCTTTGCGGGGCATACAATCTCATCCGCATTAGAGAAGGAGATGAGTGGAAGATGGCTTTCAATACCCATTCCGGCCATTATGAGTATTTGGTTATGCCGTTTGGTCTCTGTAACCCGCCAGCGGTCTTCCAAGACCTCATTAATGAAGTTCTCTGACATACTGGTATATTCCTTTTTGTTGTTTCAGCATTGGCTCCATGTTCAGTAAGTACTGAATCCAAGGCAAGACCGTTGGTCATTGTTCTTTACTCATTTCCATTTTGTTATCAGCTATAAACCAGGATCTAAGAACACTAAGGCTGATGCTTTATCCAGAAGCTTTGCCTCTCATCATGCACCAGTTCCGAAACCACTGCCTGTTATACCACATTCAATTATCCATGCCGGTTTAACCTAGGACTTGGGGGTACCCTTCGCAGATTGCAAAAATTGGCTCCCTCTGAGACATCCGCAAACCGCTTATTCATGCCGGTCCATCTTCGAAAGGCTGTCTTCAGTAAGGCCCACGACCATAAAACCGCCGGATATCCCAGTATCTGTAAAACCACAGAAACTCTGTTGCGCTCAGTTTGGTGGCCCACCATGTCTTCAGATGTTCGAGACTTTGTTATGTCCTGTGAAATCTTTGCTAAAAACAAAATGGATTTTGTTGTGGAACTCCCTTCCTCAGCAGGCCACAATACTATATGGTTAGTGGTCGACTGCTTCAGTAAAATGGCCCATTTCATACTTCTAACCAGACTTCCTAGTGCACAGAACTTGGCGTCCTTTTTTGTCCAACATATCTTATGCCTCCATGGTCTACCGATTGATATTGTTTCTGACCGCAGCTCTCAGTTCATTGCTCAATTCTGGAGGTCCTTTTGTGCACTCCTTGGAACAAAAATCAGCCTCTCCTCAGCATACCATCCACAATCCAAAGGACAAACTGAAAGGGTTAATCAGTACCTGGAACAATTTCTACTTTTGTACACTTCTGAATTTCACAACAACTGGTCAGCTCTGTTACCTTGGGCAAAGTTCGCATACAACAATTCTTGCCATTCATCCACTTGTACTTCTCCGTTCCAACTGTACCTCTCAGTGTAATCTTGGTTACCATCCTAGATCTAACTCATTGGCTTTACTTAAACCGTCTGGGCTCCCTGGCATCCACTCTACGGCTTCTGGTCTAAGGAATATCTGGAGGAAAGTACACTCTGCCTTAAAGCGAGCCTCATTTCACTCCAAATAATTTGCAGATCAACACCGTAGGAGCTGCTCTTTCAAAGTGGGTCAGAAGGATTGGCTCTCCATCCGTATTATCAGGCTCAGACAACCCTGTATAAAGCTCGGTCCTAGATTCATTGGTCCTTTTTCCATCATCAAGCAAGTGAATCCTGTGGCCTTGAGTTGGAAACTTCTGCGCTCTTTGAAAATTCCTAACATGGTCCATTGCTCTTTACTTAAACCTGTAATTTTTTCTAGGAAGTTTAAACGTGTTCAACCTCTGAAGCCATAAGTAGTTAGTGTGGAAGGATACCGGGAGTTTTTGGTACAGAGAATACTCGATTCCAAGAAAGTCCAAGGGCAAATTCACTTTTTGGTGCAAATGAAGGGCCGTGGCCTGAAGGAACGTTCTTGGGTTCCACGGAGGTATCTACATTCAGATAGACTTGTTAAAGAATTCTTTAAGCAATTCCCTACGAAACCAGGGTGTCGGGGTTCCTTAACCCCTCCTCAAGGGGGTACTGTTAGGAGCCTAGGCGGCCGTGGGCACTGCCGCGACTCACTACCCGTCTCCCTGGCGTCCTTGTCATCATGGAGATGGCCGGGACAATAGGGAGAGGGGTAGTGAGTCAGATATTCGGGTATTCGGCCCGACCGTTGCCAGGCAATGGCCAGAAGCTGAAATAAATACTGTTGCGCCCGGTCAATCAGAACAGCCAGGCGCATGAGCGGAGGGTCGCCACAGCCTGTCGGTTGATGCATAGTTAATTAATTAACCTGCACCTGAGGACTTTCAGTCCTGTGCTGTGCTGACCTGCTTTTGGATACCTTTCTCCCTGATCTGCTGTTGTGACCATTGCCTGTACCTTGGACCCTGCTTGCTTACCTGTGACCCTGTGTCACGGGCACTAGGAGTCTTTACCCAGGGATCACCAGGTGATAGGCTTACCAGAGCAGTATAGGTGGTAATATGGTACTCTGGTAGCAGGGTGATCACGGAACAGGAAATAGCAGATGATGAGATGCTCAGGAAAGTCTAGGACTAGCAGCACTGGCAATATGGAGGTAGTAAAACACGAGGAACTGTATGGACAAAGGACACGTGAAGGTAGTCAGTGGTCTGCGGTAGCAAGTTGTACCACTGCTATAGTGAGGAGGAATGTCCAACAGAAACGAGGAGGTGATGAGAGTCAGCGGTCTGCGGATAGCAAGTTGTACCGCTGTCTGAGTGAAGGAATGGAATCCAAGTGGAGGTATCCGGGGAGTCAGTGGTCTGCGTTAGCAAGTTGTACCACTGCTATGTGAGAGGATACTGGAGCAGGTGAAACTGGAAACAGGGGTCAGTGGTCTGCCACTAGCAAGTTGTACCACTGAATATATATGTGAGGAGGTGCACGGGGAGAGACTGCAACACAATATATACACGGGCACCTTGACTTTGATCCACAGTAATATGCACAATATAAATGTATAAATGACTGAACAACACTGCCAATATAGAAAGTCTCTTGAAGTAATCCAGCATGAGATAACACAGTCAATGATGGCAATAGACTCAGCGGATAGTACACTCCAGAGGAGAACCAACACAGTCCAGCAAGGTATGCAATACACAGCACAGTCAATGGGAAGTATGCATACCGTGGTTCAGGAGAAGGCAGTCAGACAGAAGTGCAGAGATACCTGAACGGCAGGAGGCCGGCAGGATGCAAAGTCCCTGGATGGGTGAAGCGGTGGTCTAGCAGGTGCAGCGCACAGGTAGGTAGACCAGCAGGGAACCCAGGAAGGCGTGGAGAGCGGATCAGCAGTAGATGGATGCGTAGCGCTGAGAAGTAACAGCAGCGGGTCTCTGCGGGAACACGGAGGTAGCCAATAGCAACCAGCAGGTGCAGTAACGATGGGACACCAGAGCAGAGTTGAACTGGAACAGTTGATCACGGAGAGTAGCGGGTAGCAATAGTGGCAGCAGACTCAAGGAAACATGGGAGAGTTGACAAGGACTGAAGACTAAAGCGCACAGAGGCGGCGGATAGGAATCAGCTAAACAGTCACGATGAAACACAGACGGGTTGCAGGTTGAAGACTGTAATGCACGGAGGCAGCGGATAGGAATCAGTTAGCAGTCACGATGATGAAACACAGACGAGTTGCAGGTTGAAGACTGTAGTGCACGGAGGCAGCGGATAGAAATCAGCCAAACAGTCACGATGATGAAACACAGACGAGTTGCAGGTTGAAGCCTGTAGTGCACGGAGGCAGCGGATAGGAATCAGCTGGCAGTCACAATCATGAACAGGTGAGTGGATGTGAATGAAAGACTGTAGTGCACGGAGGCAGCGGATAGGCATCAGCTAACAGTCCCAATGATACAAGGTAGAGTTGAAGTGGTTAGAAGACTGTAGTGCACGGAGGCAGCGGATAGGAATCAGCTCACAGTCACGATGATACAGTAGATGGTAGAAGTGGTATGGGAACCACAGTAGTAGAAATGGTTTGGAAACCACAGAGGTAGAAGTGGTTTGGAAACCACAGGAATCAGCTGGGCTGAATAAACGAGGAAACACAGGAACACCTTCAGAGACTCATGGGGAATGAGACTCCAAGATCAGGCAATGTGGTGATGACCACAGGTGCTTAATATAGGGAGGTTGCCTGATCTGCCAATTAAGTTAAAGGAACATACACTGGAGGTATAGAAAGGGCTGCGCATGCGCAGTCCCTCAGGATGGAGGACGGCCACGGTTCCTAAATGTCCGGGAAGAAGCACTCACAGTCCGGTGAGTGACAGTACCCCCCCTTTTAAAGGTGGGCACAGAACGCCTGGAACCGGGCTTGTCCGGATTTTTGGAATAAAACTTCTTCAGAAGGGCAGGAGCATTAAGATCTTCAGCTTTGATCCATGAACGCTCTTCAGGACCAAAGCCCTTCCAATGAACGAGGAAACGGAGGACTCCTGGCGAAATTTTTGCATCCAATACCTCAGTAATCTCGAAATCCTCCTCCTGATGAACTTGAACTGGCTGCGGTGCTGAGGGAGGAGTCGAGAAACGGTTGATGATGAGAGGTTTGAGCAAGGACACATGGAAGGCATTGGAAATCCGAAGATTCTTAGGAAGAAGAAGTTTAACACATACTGGATTGATAACTTGAATGATCCTATATGGACCAATAAAACGAGGGGCGAATTTCATAGATGGAACCTTCAAACGAATATTTTTGGTAGATAACCAGACACGATCTCCAATTTTTAGTGGTGGAATAGCCCGCCTCTTCTTATCTGCGAAAGACTTATATTTATTAGATGTCTTCTTTAAACAGGTTTTGACCTGAGACCAGATATTTTTGAAGGTTTGACAAGCAGTCTCCACAGCAGGAACTTGGGTGGGCGGGAGGGCAGGAAATTCCGGAAAAGACGGATGGTGACCGTAGACCACAAAGAATGGAGTTTTGGATGATGACTCATGGTACATGTTGTTATGGGCGAATTCAGCCCAAGGGAGCAATTCTACCCAGTTGTCTTGGTTGGCTGAAGAGAACATCCTAATAAAAGTCTCAAGATCTTGATTGACTCGTTCCGTTTGTCCGTTAGATTGCGGATGGTAAGACGATGAGAGTGCTAATCGTATGCCCAAGGTTTTACAAAGGGCCCGCCAGAATTTGGAAACGAATTGTACTCCTCTATCCGACACAATCTCAGACGGGCATCCATGGATGCGGAAGATTTCTTTAATGAAATGTTCAGCCAGAGTAGACGAGGAAGGTAAACCGGACAGAGGGACGAAATGGGCCATCTTCGAAAATCTGTCTACCACTACCCAAATAGTATTGTGATTCTTACTTGGTGGCAAATCAGTAACGAAATCCATACTAATATGGGTCCAAGGCTTGGACGGAATGGGTAGTGGTCGCAGCAACCCTGCTGGAGTTCTGCGGGAGGATTTGAACTGAGAACATAAATCACAGGAAGCAATAAACTCTTTGACGTCTCTCCTCATTGAAGGCCACCAGTAACTACGAGAGAGAATCTCAAAGGTCTTGTGTTCACCGGCGTGTCCAGAAAAACGAGAGGCATGGAACCACGAAAGGATTTTCCTCCTCAGAGTAGGAGGCACAAGGGTCTTCCCAAATGGTAGCATTTTGGTGGATGAAGCAGCCAGAGAAATACATTTGGGGTCTAGAATAGCATGGTTGGGAACCTCTTCTACATCAGAGGACGTCACAAAAGCTCGAGATAGAGCGTCAGCTTTCTTGTTCTTAGCGGCTGGTTTGAAGGTTATAATTAATTCAAAACGGGAAAAGAAAAGAGACCATCTTGCTTGACGAGGGTTCAAGCATTGAGCAGATTGCAAATATGACAAGTTCTTATGATCCGTGAAGATCGTCACCGGATGGCGAGCTCCTTCCAACAAGTATCTCCATTCCTCTAATGCAGCTTTGATGGCCAGCAACTCCTTGTCCCCGATAGTATAATTTTTCTCTGCGGGCAGAAGACCCCGAGAGTAGAAGGCACAAGGATGTAATTTTTGTTGCTCCGAGCGTTGGGAGAGAATAGCTCCTAAGCCCACATTAGAGGCATCTACTTCTAGGAAGAAGGGGAGTGTCACATCAGGCTGTCGCAGAATGGGAGCAGACGAGAAGGCCTCTTTGAGGATTTGAAAGGCTTGGAGAGCCTCAGATGACCATTGCTTAGTATTAGCCCCTTTCCGAGTTAGGGCCACAATGGGAGATGCAATGGATGAAAAGTCTTGAATGAAGCGTCTATAGTAATTGGCAAAACCTAAGAAACGCTGGATGGCACGAAGAGTAGTTGGCTGAGGCCAATGTAGTACAGCATTTACTTTGTCTGGATCCATCTTCAGGCCAACTCCGGAAACTATATACCCCAAGAATGGAATCTGGGGTAACTCGAATGAACATTTTTCCAATTTACAGAACAACGAGTTTTTCCGTAGTCTGGAGAGGACCTCTGCCACATGTTGGTGATGAGAAGGCAGGTCCTGTGAGAAGATCAATATGTCGTCTAGGTAGACAACGACACATACATATAATAAGTCCCGAAAGATCTCATTGATGAAACCCTGGAAAACAGCGGGGGCATTACACAGCCCGAAGGGCATTACTAAATATTCGTAATGCCCATCTCTGGTGTTAAACGCGGTCTTCCATTTGTCACCGGAACGGATTCTAATTAAATTGTAGGCACCACGAAGATCCAACTTAGTAAATATCCGAGCTCCCTTGATGCGATCAAATAGCTCAGTGATCAGCGGAATGGGATACCGATTCTTGATAGTAATGGCGTTGAGTCCACGAAAATCTATACAAGGGCGTAATGATCCATCCTTCTTTTTGACGAAGAAGAACCCAGCTCCAGCGGGAGAGGTGGAAGGTCGAATGAACCCACGCTGGAGATTCTCCTGTATGTACTCAGATGTGGCTTGAGTTTCAGGTAACGAGAGAGGATAGACCCGACCCCTGGGAGGAGTCTTGCCAGGTAGAAGGTCGATCGGACAATCCCAAGAACGATGAGGAGGAAGACGTTCAGACTGAGCTTTATCAAACACATCGGCAAATGAAGCATACTGAGGAGGGAGTCCCGGGGAGGAAGATGAGATGGAAGATCGCTGTACTTTAAGAGGAATAACTTGAGAGAGACAACGATGGTGACATTCAGACCCCCAAGACGTAACTTGAGGGGTGCGCCAGTCAATCTGGGGAGAGTGACACTGAAGCCATGGAAGGCCTAAGACAATCGGACTTGTCGTAACTGGAAGAATTAAAAACGAAATTTCTTCATGGTGTAGTACACCAATCTGAAGGGTTACTGGAGACGTACTCTGGGTGATGAGACCATTGATGAGGCGTGATCCATCTATAGCCGTCACAGTAATGGGTGTTTTTAAAGTGATCACTGGTAGGGACCATTGATTCACTAGTGATTTAGAAATGAAATTTCCTGCTGCTCCGGAATCAATCAATGCCTGTGACTCAAAGGATTTGGTAGCAAAGGAAATCGTAACATCAAAAGCGCAGACTTTAGATTTCATAGACAATGGAGAGGACTCCAGGGACCCTAACTTCACCTCTCCAGAACTAGTTAGGGCCTGGCATTTCCCGATCTCTTAGGGCAAGAGCTGAGCATATGCGTGGAATCAGCACAATAGATACAGAGTCTATTCTTTACTCTTCGTTTCCTTTCCTCTGAAGATAATTTGGAACGTCCTATCTCCATGGGAATCACAGAGGATGGAGCTGGACGAAATTGAGGGTTTAAACGAAGAGGTGCTTTGACAGCTGTTGTTTTCTCAGACTCTCTTTCACGAAATCTCAAATCTACACGATGGCAAAGAGAGATCAAATCTTCTAGTGACGAAGGAAGCTCTTGGGTAGTCAGTGCATCTTTAATTTTATCGGAGAGCCCCTGCCAGAAGGCGGCAACTAATGTTTCAGTGTTCCACTGAAGTTCAGAGGCTAAGATCCTAAATTGAATGACATACTGTCCTACTGTATGGGAGCCTTGTCGCAAACGAAGAATGCTGGAAGCAGCGGAGGTCACACGACCTGGTTCATCGAACACACTTCGGAACGTGGAAATGAATTTGGCACTATCTTGTAGAATTGGATCGTTTCTTTCCCACAGGGGGGAGGCCCAAGCCAGGGCTTGACCCGAAAACAATGAGATAAGATAGGCCACTCTGGAACGATGGGTAGAAAAATTTTGAGGTTGGAGTTCAAAATGGACTGAACATTGGTTAAGGAAACCTCTACAAGTTTTGGGGTCCCCGTCATATTTTGACGGAGTAGGCAGGTGAAGCGTAGGAGCTGTAGACACCTGGGATGGCACTGGGGAAACGGAGGAAAGCACAGGAGCTTCAATATTAGCTGTAACAGTCTGTCCAGATGTTCCTTGGGAGGTTAATGATTGGTAACATTGAAGTAACAGCTGTTGGCGAGCATCCTGTTGCTCCACACGGCTGACCAGATGCTGCAGCATCTCTTTAGCGGTAGGTTCCGTATCTGGGTCTGTCATGGCCTGATCTTACTGTCACGGGCACTAGGAGTCTTTACCCAGGGATCACCAGGTGATAGGCTTACCAGAGCAGTATAGGTGGTAATATGGTACTCTGGTAGCAGGGTGATCACGGAACAGGAAATAGCAGATGATGAGATGCTCAGGAAAGTCTAGGACTAGCAGCACTGGCAATATGGAGGTAGTAATACACGAGGAACTGTATGGACAAAGGACACGTGAAGGTAGTCAGTGGTCTGCGGTAGCAAGTTGTACCACTGCTATAGTGAGGAGGAATGTCCAACAGAAACGAGGAGGTGATGAGAGTCAGCGGTCTGCGGATAGCAAGTTGTACCGCTGTCTGAGTGAAGGAATGGAATCCAAGTGGAGGTATCCGGGGAGTCAGTGGTCTGCGTTAGCAAGTTGTACCACTGCTATGTGAGAGGATACTGGAGCAGGTGAAACTGGAAACAGGGGTCAGTGGTCTGCCACTAGCAAGTTGTACCACTGAATATATATGTGAGGAGGTGCACGGGGAGAGACTGCAACACAATATATACACGGGCACCTTGACTTTGATCCACAGTAATATGCACAATATAAATGTATAAATGACTGAACAACACTGCCAATATAGAAAGTCTCTTGAAGTAATCCAGCATGAGATAACACAGTCAATGATGGCAATAGACTCAGCGGATAGTACACTCCAGAGGAGAACCAACACAGTCCAGCAAGGTATGCAATACACAGCACAGTCAATGGGAAGTATGCATACCGTGGTTCAGGAGAAGGCAGTCAGACAGAAGTGCAGAGATACCTGAACGGCAGGAGGCCGGCAGGATGCAAAGTCCCTGGATGGGTGAAGCGGTGGTCTAGCAGGTGCAGCGCACAGGTAGGTAGACCAGCAGGGAACCCAGGAAGGCGTGGAGAGCGGATCAGCAGTAGATGGATGCGTAGCGCTGAGAAGTAACAGCAGCGGGTCTCTGCGGGAACACGGAGGTAGCCAATAGCAACCAGCAGGTGCAGTAACGATGGGACACCAGAGCAGAGTTGAACTGGAACAGTTGATCACGGAGAGTAGTGGGTAGCAATAGTGGCAGCAGACTCAAGGAAACACGGGAGAGTTGACAAGGACTGAAGACTGAAGCGCACAGAGGCGGCGGATAGGAATCAGCTAAACAGTCACGATGAAACACAGACGGGTTGCAGGTTGAAGACTGTAATGCACGGAGGCAGCGGATAGGAATCAGCTAGCAGTCACGATGATGAAACACAGACGAGTTGCAGGTTGAAGACTGTAGTGCACGGAGGCAGCGGATAGAAATCAGCCAAACAGTCACGATGATGAAACACAGACGAGTTGCAGGTTGAAGCCTGTAGTGCACGGAGGCAGCGGATAGGAATCAGCTGGCAGTCACAATCATGAACAGGTGAGTGGATGTGAATGAAAGACTGTAGTGCACGGAGGCAGCGGATAGGCATCAGCTAACAGTCCCAATGATACAAGGTAGAGTTGAAGTGGTTAGAAGACTGTAGTGCACGGAGGCAGCGGATAGGAATCAGCTCACAGTCACGATGATACAGTAGATGGTAGAAGTGGTATGGGAACCACAGTAGTAGAAATGGTTTGGAAACCACAGAGGTAGAAGTGGTTTGGAAACCACAGGAATCAGCTGGGCTGAATAAACGAGGAAACACAGGAACACCTTCAGAGACTCATGGGGAATGAGACTCCAAGATCAGGCAATGTGGTGATGACCACAGGTGCTTAATATAGGGAGGTTGCCTGATCTGCCAATTAAGTTAAAGGAACATACACTGGAGGTATAGAAAGGGCTGCGCATGCGCAGTCCCTCAGGATGGAGGACGGCCACGGTTCCTAAATGTCCGGGAAGAAGCACTCACAGTCCGGTGAGTGACACCCTGACCCTTTGGTGTGTTATTTAACCATTCTACCTACTTGTGCCCCCTGACCTCGGCTTACGTCTGACCATCTACTCAGCATACTCTGGCCTGCCGCTGCGGTGATGCTTAACGAACTTACACTACGCTAAGTGTTAAGTCCTGGGGGCATCCGAGTACCTGTGAGCGCATAGAGCACAACGGGAAAGGCGGCTGCTATAGGTGAAGACCTCTGTCATCTCTTCTGCAAGTTCATTATCAGCCCAGCAGCCTAACACTGCTCTTATCCCTTAAAACTTAGTTACCACTTTTATGCTCCCTTTCTTTTATGTTACTCTATTTTGTGACTAAAGTGCTTCTATCCAGCCTGCCACTACTCCTGTCACCAATCACCTCTGTCTGCGCTACTCTGTTCTCTCTATTACCTCATTTTATTTATATCCAACTGCACTGTCTGTGCTCTTATCTTTCCCTGTTACTACTTTTATCGCCATCAAGATCAATTCTCCCCTCCTCGTCTGTGACAGGATGGACCTCCTAGGCCACCCTGTCTGTTGTGTTGCTGGGGACCGGTTGGGCTTGCCTTGCCACCGTCCCCCTTCTTTCTCCCAAATACACCCTTAAGCCACAGTAGGAGGAGCTTTTGCTGCTGCCACCACTAGGCTCCTTCACTGGCACCTAGAACCGCATCCTTCTGGGTAAATCTCACTGATAGTGTAACCCCCTTGCTGGGTGTGCCTGGATCACTTATAAATAAATTATTGTATAAAGATAAATAAATTATTAGTTCAGTGCACTAATTTATATCATTGCAAATGTACTTATTTTGATATTGTGTATTAGAAAGGTACTGCTTTTTTTATATTGTGCACATTTTGGTATAGAAAATGTATTTATTTATGACACCAGTGCAGAAAATTTGTTTTTTGTTTTGTAACATTTCTAGAGGAAATCCTCATTAAGGCTAATTATACATCTTGCATGTGAAGTGGACAGCGCTGGTTTAACATGAAAACACAGCAGGGGACTGTTACCTTCTTTCCTGTGTGGCCTGTTGTCCTCTGTGTTAGAACTTGTCTGAACAATGTAGACTTAGGATACAAGGAATTTAAGATATAACAGATTTATGTGAATCTTGTTAAAAGTATAAAATTGTGTTAACTTCAAGTGTAGAGGATTTTCCATCCTGAGATCTGATTGAATATTTCAGACGTGGCGGAGCCATCTAGGATCAGGTGTTACCCCCTGCTGACGTGTGTCAGAATGTGTATAAAAGGAAAGCTGTTTTATCATGTTATGTATTATACCATCTGTACTTCTGGAGATCACTAGTCCTTACAGTAGTGCATGTAACTGTCCTTATTAGGACACTTGAGCTAATAAACATCCTTTGCTTCAAGTTCCTGCTTTGGCAACTACTTCCCTGTTGTAATTCCTGTGACCTGCAGATTAGACCCAAATCTAATCCGTTCTAAAGCTGTTCTGAGGATGGAACCCAGCATCTATCATCAACGCTCTGCCCACTACTCAGCAACTCTGGCCAGTGTCGTAGGCCAAGGGGAACCATCCACAGCAACCCTGAGGCTAGTGGTACCAGCCCAGGTGCCCAGTGAGTGTGTACACTAGCAGCAACAATTACCCAGAAGGACGCGGTTCTAGGGGCTGGTGAAGGAGACTAGTGGTGGCTGCAGGCTCCTCCTATTGTTATAGGAGGGGCGAATTTGGGATAAATAAAGGGGACAGTGGCAAAGAAAGCCCAGCCTGTCCCCAGCAATAACAGGGCAGTATAGGAGGTCCATCCTGTCACACTGGGCACCTGGCTGGTGCACCTGACTTCTTGCCTTCAGATCAGGGTTGCTGTAGACGGTTCCCCTGGCCAATCACACTGGCCAGAGCTGCTGGGTAGGGGGCAAAGCACTGATACTTGATGCTGGGTTCTGTTATGAGCGTTTTGTCGCTATCCAATAACGACTGTCGAATCTCGATTTGTGTTTCCAACGCACAAAGATTTATTCTCAAAAAGTAGAAGTATATATATCTTAGCAAAATAATAGCAAGTACAGCCGTTACTTATCGCAGGCGCTCTGGATCCAGTGAACAGTCATTCAGTCCTGAAGTCTGTGGTCTAGGTGACTAAACTCTGGATGAGGAGCTGCTGCTTATATGCAAACAGAAATACAGTAAAACAATGCAAAGGTATGGCTTGCTTCTATTGGTCCAGGCATCAGGAGGGTCCAGGGGGTTGCAGATCATAGGCTAGTTTAAGCTCAGGAATCCAAAGGAGGGGGTCATCTCTCCAGGGGATGTGCTCTGATCTTCCCGCCAAGATTTCTAATCATAATAGTCCATAATTCCTTAACATCAATAACTTGCGTATGCACTTTGCAATCCCTTTGCAGAGTGAACCGGACAGTCGCAAATGTGAAGGGGATTAGTATGATACCATACTATCATATAATATGATTCCTTCAACGTGTACCATATCTTTTACTGATATGCATATAACTTATCTTATTACATATAAATACTACTATATTTCGACATAAATGACTATGTGTTGCAACTACCATTAATGTGTACTATTTTACAAGTGTGCGTGTTTGTGCGAATGTATGTAAAAGACTAAATACTGTTGCTGCCACGTGTTGCAGTTGCGTACGCCCTTCCACGCCGTAGTGTGCCCTTCCACGCCGTATCGTGCCCTTCCATGCCGTAGCGTACCGTTCGCATCTTTTCAAACAAAGACAACCAACTTTACTCGATTTTAATTGAAATGACTTTACCCAATATGCTGATTTCGACAGTTCCAACCTCAGATCAGCCGGATAACGGAATTTGGTAAAATCTGCAGGTCACAGGAATTACAGCAAGAAAGTAATCATCAAAGCTGGATCTTGAAACATTGATGTTAATTAGCTCAACAATCCTATTAAGGACAGTTAAACTAGTTTATGGTACCCTGGCAGGAGGTAATCCAGCCTCCTGCCCCTCTAACCAATCCAGGGGCTTCATCTTGCCTGCACATAAATCAGCCTGGAGAGGTTTAACATTTTCTCTAATCTTGCTTTTATCTCAATTTAACTTGCAAAATTTACATTACTCTGTGATCACTTGCATAGGAACTGTACCGCCTCATGTCTTTCAGGCTCAGCAGATGTTTTGGTCAGTCAGCAATGAAAATTTCTAATTAACATAAGATTACCTGTCTACAGACAGTTGCAAAACACAAACATGACATTATTTCTCCAAAGTCAATGCCTTTAAATACAAAACACATACAAATATAAAAAGATAAGTACGTTTGCAATGATACACAGAGGTGCACTGCACTCCTAATTAAAATATCTATCTACCCTAAATTATTTATAAGTGATCCAGCCACCCCCATGTCCATGCAGGCAAACAGCGGGTCATGTCCCGACGATTTGGCCCCTGGTCCCGCAGTCCCTTACCGTTGGTGATATGGGGGATCCAGCCCTTACTGCCGAGATAGTCCATCCGTATTGCTGTGGGCCTTTCCTTGCTTGTGAATGATGTGAAAATCATAAACTTGAAATGCAGGGCTCCATTGCAACAGTCTGTCATTTTCCCCTGAGGTGTGCTGTAGCCAATTTAAAGGGTTGTGATCAGTCACCACAGTAAAATTTTATCCATACAAATAAGGGTGAAGTTTCTTCACTGCCCAAACAATGGGCAAACATTCTTTTTCAACTGTGGCATACTCCACCTCCCAGTTTGCAGTTTCCTTTCATGCTCCAGTACTGTTGGGCGCTAACAGTACTGGAGCATGAACCAGGGCTTCCTTTAAAGACTGAAATGCCAGCACACAAGCGGGTGTCCAGTCAACTACGTTGGGGGGTTTCTTCTTAGAGAGACCTGTCAGGGGCTTTGCTACAGTGCTTAAGTCCCAGACTTTAGTAGCCCAAGCCACTGACACACATCACAGGACTTACAGTATGCCCGGACGTCATCCGATGTTCTAGGCCAAAAAAAGTTCCGTGTCAGGTGCTTCAGCGTTCGGTCTCTTCCCTGGTGTCCAGCCATAGGGATTTTGTGGGCAAATGACATTAGTTGTGCATGAAAGCTCTCTGTGGTACCACCAGATGAACTTTTCCAGGACTGGGCTATCCCTATTTACCTTTCTAGCTATATGGTACAGCAACCCTTTGTGCCATGTCATGCTTCCCACCTCAATCCCTGGAAGGTCACTTGGCACCTCATACCTTCCAGCAAGGGATCAGAAAGTTGAGCTGCCTTGAACTCTTTCCTGTGGCCATCACTATCGTCTAAGTCGGGAACACACTACAGGGGGGGTCTATGTTGGTGTTACTAGGGTCAGTCAATGGGAGATCACTGTGGTCAGCTATACTCACTGCTGGAGCTGGCATACTGCTACAGGCAGGAGCATCACAGGGCTTCCCCACAAGATCAGTTTGGCCGGAGACAACATCCTCTGCGTTTCTATGGGACGTAGTCTTTCCAGAGGCAAGGAGTTGGTTGGTTCCTAAAGTAATAGCAGCTTGAGACTTTTTCTTTGAGCTGTCTGATTCTGTGGTTGCTGGCGATGGCGGTTGTCTGGCAGCAATAGAGTAGAGAAAGGCAGTCACAATTCCACCCCCAACAACGTTGCCGAAGATCACATTGGTTGAGTGGCCATCCGTAATGGTAACATCTCGCAACTCCTGGCCATCTCCCCGGTCCAGATACACCCTGGCTACAGGCACTTCCTTCTCAAGTCCTTCTGCCAGAGTTACTTTGGCAATGCAACCCTGCAATACTGCGGCAGGATCAATAAGATAATAGGGCCCCTGAGTCTCTAAGTCCTTCTCCCTGCAGGGGTTCCACTAGGACAGGCTTCAGGCTGCTCTACATGTTTTTGGGGGGTCTTTTGGACAAACAAGTGGCTCTCCACTGAGTCATCTGCAGAGACGCCACACTCCATTTGAGCTGGCAGGGGTGGAAACAGTCTCTACTGGCTCACCTTCACAAGTTAAGTAAGTCAGCCGGTTCTCAGGACTCGAATTAGGGGCACGAGTCTGGGGTGCTGGGGCTGTGGGGCAGATCATCCTCAGGTGACCGGTTTTCCCGCAGCTATAGCACTTCTTCTCCAACCTGGGCTACAATGGTCTCTGATAACTACCAGGGACAGGGTGCGGCGGTGGCTGGCGAAAGGTACCCAAATGGTTGGTTACATGCTTTTAGGGGTGAATAGAAGTGGGGTGTCCCCCTGATTGTTCAGTCCTTTGGGGTTGACTGTTAACCTGTCACTTCAGCCAGTGTGGCCTTACAGCCATATACTGATCCGTCAATTGGGAGGCTGCTTCCAATGGGGCTGGCTTACTATCCAGCAACCATTCTTTCACCTCTGGTGCATAGCGGCGGTGAAACTGCTCTTGGCACATAAAGTCTATTACCTCCTCCGTGGTCTGGGCTCCAGCTCCGCGCACCCACTTCCTGGTCAACTCCTGCAGCAGGTTGGCAAACTCG
This sequence comes from Mixophyes fleayi, assembly GCF_038048845.1. NCBI lineage: Eukaryota > Metazoa > Chordata > Amphibia > Anura > Limnodynastidae > Mixophyes > Mixophyes fleayi. The sequence continues at coordinate 5,345,093 of NC_134405.1, forward strand.
TCATGAGTGGTGTGGAGGTTCTTGGCAAGGTCCCGGAACTTCTCCCCCACTGGGCTGCATGGCTGGTACGGTTACCTTTTAGCAACATGCCTTGATGACCTATGCCTGCTCCGCTGCGGTTGCTTTGTCTACTAAGGCCACCAGCTTGATCTTTAGCCCGACTGCCCTGCGCTCATCATAGGAAAGAGGAGCTGGTACAGTCTGTTGAGAAGAGGTTGCTGTTGTATGGGGGTCTGGTTCGCTTTTTTCAACTGGGTCGCTGCCGGTCTCATCTTCGCTCTGTTTGGCGAATGACTGATATTAATGCCCTGCACAGTCTCAAGGTTCGACCTGGACAAGTTGGTGTAATCATACTGTGCGTTCTCCTGGCTGCAGTTATTCCTCTTCTGAATAATTCGACTCTCCTGACTGGTGCACAAAGAACCACTTTGGGTTATCCTACACCTTTCCACCAGTAATCTGTGACAGGATGGACCTCCTAGGCCACCCTGTCTGTTATGTTGCGGAGACCGCCTGGGCTTGCCTTCCACCATCCCCTTTCTTTCTCCCAAATGCACCCTCTAACTGCCGTAGGAGGGGCTTTTGCTGCTGCTACCATTGGGCTCCTTCACCGGCACCTAGAACCACGTCCTTTTGGATAATTATTGCTGCTAGTGTACCCCTGTGACATAAGTAACTTATGTATAAATTTACTTAAAGGAAATAGCGTAGGGCGCTTATTTATATAATTGCAAATGCACCTATTTTTGATATTTTGGTAATGGAAATCTTTATTTCTGAGACCAGGGAAGAAACTCGTTTGTTTTAACCTTGCTAGAGGGAATGCATGATTTCTTAGGTATATATCTAATACAATAAGCCTTTGTGGAGGGAGTCTTTTGTGTATCGTGATGTGGGGAACTGACTTGTTTGGGGTTTGTACCTTTCTTTGGGAATGTGTATTCTGCGATTGTCTGAAATAATGATTCATGCTAATTAGACCTTTTGACTTCCTAATAGATTCCCTGCCGCTGAAATAAGATGCAGGTAATCAGAGCAAGGTTTTAGGATATCACAGATAAGTGTAAATATTGCTAACTTTGCATTGCAGGTAACTCCATGTTTGGGTAAATAAATTGCATCATGATTCTAAAAATAGCTCAGACCTCAAGGGGGCTGGCTTAAATGTGTATAAAAACAGCACTGTTTTGTATTGAAAGTTGTTCTTTTGATTTCATCTGACCTGAGCACTGGTACCTCCAATCAGTGTGACTGCAAATAAACATCACTTGCTTCAAAGACCTGCTTGGAAATATCTTCCATGCTGAAAATCCTGTGACCTACAGATAAGACCCAAAATCTAATCCATTCCCAGCTGTTTCTGAGGTTTGGACCCAGCTTTTCCGGTACCTTCATTCTGCCCGCTACCGAGCAGCTCTGGCAAGTGTGATAGGCCAGGGGGATCCATCCACAGCAACCCTGATCTATAGGAAGATGTCAGGGGTACGCTGTCAGTTATCCAGAAGAAACCCGGTTCTGGATGCCGGTAAAGGAGTCCAGTGGTGGCAGCACTTGTAAACCCTCCTAGTAAGACAAGAGTTTGAGATAATGAAAGGGAACGGTGGCAAAGTAAGCCCAGCTGTTTCCCAGCAACAACAAAAAGGCTAGTACACCTGACTTCTTGCCTTCAGATTACGGTTGGTGAGGATGGTTCCCCATGGCCTATCCCACTGGCCAGAGCTGCTGGGTAGCAGGCAAAGCGCTGGTACTGGATGCTGGGTTCCAACATCAGATCAGCCGGATAACGGATTAGATTTGGCCTAATCTGCAGGTCACAGGAATTACAGCAGGTAAGTAGTCATCAAAACAGGATCTTGAAGCAGTGATGTTTATTAGCTCAAGTGTCCTAATAAGGACAGTTACACTAGTTTATGGTACTAGTGGTCTTACAAGAGTTACAGATGGAATAATGATATATTATATGATCAAACAGTCCTCCTTCTATACAGATTTACTTCTGCAGAAGTGTAAGCTGCTTAATCAATTTATAGGCTATAGCAGGTGCTTGAAAGGGAGGGGTTATCCTAAAAGGAACAAACACACAACATTTTCCCCCAACACACTGCTATAGCCAGCAACAGACCTGCCACTTCTACTGTAGATAAAAATGCAAAAGTCTTAGTTGCACACATTTGCAAATGTATGTTAAAGCCACCCACCACACCACGGCGCTTTTGCTAATAGGGTGGTCCTAACTCTAAACAATAAGAGTCCCATATATTTGGGAATAAAAAAATAAATAAAACAATAAATATAAATATATATTATAAATATAACAAAAAATAAATACAAATAACAAAAAATAAAAGTAAATACTAATGTTCCTTCACGAACTCCTCAATATAATTCACAACCGGCTCGCTCTCTTGTAATATATATGGAAATGCTGTACAGACCTTGGTTAGAAGTGTCCTCCCGTATAGTGGTCTGAAAGGTGTTAGAGTCCTTGAAGACAGCATATTCCATACAATCTGTAAATGGATAGAGATCCGAGAGCCTGCAGCTCCGACAGGAGCGCTTGCATTTATCTAAATCGGAGCCGTGTTAATTGAAGAGTCCGTGGATTATGAAGCCAGCGACAGGAAATGTTCAGTGATGAAAGTGGTATCATAAACTTCAGAATAAGTGTAGAAAACAGCAATAAACTTGCATAGAGTCAGATCAAGCTCAGCATGTTCTCTCTCAACCTGACGCGTTTCATCACCTGCGGGTGATTTCATCAGAGGTGGACTCTCTTTAATGACAGCTAAACTCCAAAGGTGGGGGGGTGAGGGTGGAAAAGGGTTTGAAATCTTCTGCTTAGACAATAATTTTGTCCATTTCTTGAGGAAGGTCTATTATGACTGAAATGTGCCATACTTCTCAATGTGTATTCCTCACGCGCCAATTCCTGAAACTTGTAAGTAGGGTTTCTGGTTTAATTTTCTATTTTATTTTCTGAACTCATTTGTGCAATTTATTGTATGTCTGTTTATTATATTTTTGTAGATAAGCCTTGGAAATATTTTTCAGATTAAACCTATTTAATTTAGCATATTTCTTAGTGATTTTTGTGAAGTTATGAAGCCCAAGGAGGCTCATTCTACAAGTGTATGTGATTTAAGTGTTAAACATTAATAAGTGGTTCTGGTGAACGTAAGGACACCATAATAAATCCCTGTTCAGATTGCTGTATCTGGGACAGGTTAGGCGTTCGTGACATAGCCACTTTAAAGGATTATGATCAGTCACCACAGTAAAATGTTGTCCATACAAATAAGGTTGAAGTTTTTTTTACTGCCCAAACAATGGCCAAACACTCCTCAATTCTGGCATACCACACCTCCCGGTTCAGCAGTTTTCTGCTCAAATAGGCCACAGGGTGCTCCTGCCCATCTGGTCCCACCTGGCTAAGTACTGCTCCCAGTCCATACTGTGATGCATCAGTTTGCACAATAAAGTCCTTGTCATAAATGGGTGCCAACAGTATTGGAGCACGAACCTGGGCTTCCTTTAATGACTGAAATGCCAGCTCACAAGCGGGTGTCCAGTCAACTACTTTGGGGATTTTCTTCTTAGTGAGATCTGTCAGGGGCTTCGCTACAGTACTAAAGTCTGGGACGAAACGTCTGTAGTAGCCTGAGGTCCCTAAGAAGGCCAGTACTTGTCTTTGGGTTGTGGGCCGGGGCCAGTCTCGGATTGCCTCTACCATATCTGGTTCTGGCTTAACCCTATCTCCCCTCACATGATGACCCAGGTACTGCACCTCTGAATCCCCATTTGACAATTCTCTGCTCTGATGGTCAGACCTGCCCACTGAATTTTTGCCAACACTTGCCCTACATGTTTCAGATGATCCTCCTGGGATTTACTGAAAATGGCAATGTCATCCAAGTATGCCAGGGCAAAGCCTTTACACCCTTTCAGCAGGTAATCAACCACACGCTGGAAGGTGGCTGGCGCATTCTTCATCCCAAATGGCATGGACTTAATTTCGAACAGGCCAAATGGGGTGATGATTGTCGACCGTTCCTGAGCCTCAGGAACCGCTTGCTCAAGTCAAGGGTGGAAATATACTTTGCTCCAGATAACTCGTCTAACAGAGCGTCAATTTGGGGCAGGGGATAGGCATCAGACACAGTCACCTCGTTGAACTGGCGGTAGTCTACGCAAAACCGCGTTGTCTTGTCTTTCATGGAAACCAATACAACAGAGGACGCTCATGGACTATGCGATGGCTGGATCACCCCTGGCTCAAGCATCTCCTGTACCTCCATGTATATATTTTCCTTGGCCTCTGATGAGTCCCGATAATCAGGTTACCTAACTGGCCTATGCTCACCAGTGTCCACATGGTGTATCACCAAGGAAGTCCGACCGGGTCTCTTACTGAACTGAGTCGCAAAAGGGCCACAACACTGCATCAAGCTGCTCCCTCTGACGGGCACTCAACTTCTCATCCCTGCCTACCTCTACACCACCTTCCTCTCTGGCATCCGCAAGGAGGTCAGGTAGTGGGTCACTTCCTGGTTCCTCAGTCGGTAAGCAGCAAACCGCTGCTACCGCCTCCACACACTCGTGGTATGCCTTCAAAATATTTATGTGGTAGGTCCGCTGCCTACCATCACTATCAAATGACACAACGTAAGTGATGTCACTCAGGCGTTTTGAGACCATGTACAGTCCAGCCCAGGCAGCCTGGAGCTTGTTCTAGCACGTGGGCATCAGAACAAGGACCTTCTGCCCTACCTCAAACATTCTGGCACTCGCGCCCTGATCATACCAAGTGTTCTGTTTTGCCTGCACCTTCGCTAGGTTAGCCTGCGCAAGCCCCATAAGATTCTCTAACCAATCTCTGAGCTTCAGCACATACTCCCCCACAGAGACATCCTGGGTGGGTAGCTCCCCTTCCCAAGACTCCCGGCACAGGTCGAGGTCCACGGAGGCCCACTGTACTGTTCCCCGCAGGTGCTGTAGCGACTGTGAGGAACAGGACAGACCCACACAGATAACTTACCTCTCAAACGATGACCACCTATTGTCCACTTCTGAGGCACTTCAGCCACTGTCCTATCCCAGCAGACCAGCAACCGAACCTCTGTCACCTGACTCCACCTCCCTCTAAGAAAGAAACATAAATTAAGGCCGTGCCTACCAGGAAAGGACTGTCCGAGACCACGGCAATGAGCAGATACACTCAAGTCAATCTCGCTTGCTGCCACCTCCTTTTACTCTTGCCAAGGGCGCGGGACTACGAGTTCTCTTGGGACCAGGAACAGTCCTGCCCCAAGTACTCCACTCACCTCTCGGTGAAGGCCTAAACAGAAGAAGGAATAGAGCATTATACTCACCAGTCACTCAAACTTCCGGGCCCTGCTCTCCTGCTCCTCTCCGTCCCTTGTGGAAGACAGACACAACACAGCCTCCCTCTACCCTACCAGTGAGGCTAGTATGTACAACCCACACAACTGACACTAACTAACAACAAGGTGGCCCGACCCTACAACTAACACTAATGGTCGGGAACGCAACTTTACTCTTAACTGGTTGTAGTGTACATCTTAAGCCTCCTCCCTCTACGTACGGGTTACACCAGCCAGTGTTCACGATTTACTCCGGAGGCCTGGTCCTAAACCAGGTCGTACCGAGAAGACAATCTTCTCACTATGGGGTCACTCACGGAATCCCAAGGACCAGTCGCACGTGGCACGACTGAGGCTCACTGGAGCAGCGCACCACCAGAGTGTCAGCTTCCGCATGGAACCGCCAGTTGTCACTACCGGAACTCGAAATGGCCGCCTTCATCCAAGCAGAACACTGCCCCAGTCCAGAACTGCCAGGGACCCTGCCGGAACTTAGCACTGGAACACCCAAACGGAACCACGGGACTGAGTGCTAGAATTCAAAAGGGCAGTTCTGCACCTCAGTGAGGTGCCCAATCACTGCCTCTGGAAACCAGCGTAACCCCAGGGACCTACGGGACGAGAAGACTACCGTGTGTTCTTCCCTAACAGTGTGTGTGCTCTTAACTACACCTTCTCCCCACAGACACAGATTGAACCAGGAAAGCAGTAAGGAAACAAGAGCCTACCTTTAATGTGGGTCTGACGTGTTGCACCTGTAAAGAAACACACACAGCACAACCAAAATACAATGCACAATACAGTATTCGCCACAAAGGTGGAATAAGACTCTGCTACGGTATCTGGCCGGCTGACCACGTAATACACACACCTGCTATCTAACCAAACGGTTTAGTATAGCACTAACAGGAGCCTTCTGCTCTACTCTTACCTAGGACTATCCCTTAGCTTACCCACTACATACTGGGACTGCACCCTTCTCTACTCAGGGCTCTCACGCCCGTTACTTACAGGGCCTGGAGCCCTCTTTACCATGGGCCTTATGCCCTACACCAGGGGCTCTCTGCTCAGCAAGCTACAGGGCCTTGTGCCCTGACTATGGGCCTTTTTCCCCTCTGCCTTGGGCTCTGAGCCCACTAACTAGGGCCTTGTGCCCTTCTCTATGGGCTTTATGCCCCCTGACCAGGCATTGTGGCCTTACCTGACTATGGACGCTAGCCCACTGATTAGGGCCTTGTGCCCTTTCGCTACAATGGGCTTAAAGCTCCCTGACTACCTATATGGGCCTTTTGCCCAATTTATTCTGGTCCCACAACGTCCTCTTCTCTCTCCGCCGACGAACTTCTGAAGTAATGGCGGCGCTCGGCGGCTTAAATAACCGCCGGTGCAACATCATCACTTGGCACCACTGCAAGCTCTCATTTGGCTCGCCGCGGCTCCAATAACTCAAACAGCTAGAGGTTCTGCTGACAGGACCTGCAGAAAAAGAGAAATACTCACCAGCGCTGGATCACAGGAATAGTAAGTAGATTTCCTCTTCTTTGTTCACTCTCTTCACGGGCACAGCAACGGGATGATTCTTTACCCTCTTGACGGGCACAGCAGCAGGATCCGCGGGACACATCTCCACACAGCCATATAGTAGTTCAAAGGGGGAGAAGCAGATAGACTCCTGTGGCATCTCCCGATAAGCAAACTGGAGGTGCGGCAGGTAGTATTAAAGTAATTTTATCTTTTCCAATAAGCATTGTCTATGCGATTTGTGTGGTTCCGAAGCACAAGCAGCTAGACTGATTTTCCTTGAAAACCGTTATTCCTCTGCTGAGCCACTCTGTCAGTCTCTGCATTGGTTGCCTGTTTTTTACCGAATCCAATATAAAATTCTTCTACTAGCGTACAAGGCCATCAACAAAACTTCACCAATATACATCTCTTCACTTGTCTCAAAATATCTCCCAACTCGACACTTCTGTTCTGCACAAGATCTGCATCTCTCTTCCACTCACATCACATCCTCCCATTACTGGTTACAGGACTTTTTTCGAGCTGCACCCACTCTGTGGAATTCCATCCTCGCACAGTAAGACATTACTCCGGTCAACAAACTTTCAAGCGTTCTCTGAAAACCCAACTCTTCAGGCAAGCTTATAACATTCCCCAAACACCCTCTTAACCTCACTAGGCTACCTTATTGCCACCCTTTATACAATTCACAAAGACAACAACCCTCTGACCCCAGACCAACATTACTGTGTGACTGGATCACATAGCATACAAATCACTTTAGTCCTATTGGCTGGACCAATATACAGTAGATATAATCTCATGTATCTGACTCACATTGACCTATAGACTGTAAGCTTGCGAGCAGGGTCCTCTCACCTCTTTATATGTAAATTGCTTTATTATTGTTTGTCACCAATTGTAAAGCGCTACAGAATGTGCTGGCGCTATATAAATAAATGTTGATGATGATGATAAGATAAGATGATCCTACTATTTATTCCTGGTGTCATGTACATAAGTCTAATATATTACACAGGTCAGTAATCAATATATATATATACACAACAAGACCATGCTGCCATAGGATGATAATGTATGGATATGATATTGTACATGGAGTGTACTATGCTCTCTATGTGGTTATGTTATATATATAATATATTATATAAAGTGTTTGTGTAGGATGCAACGGTTCCCAAAATATAAAACACATGTAAAAGTAATCTTTATGGATAGTAATACACACATTTAGTACATTGCTTATGTGTTATATTTCTATAATAATAATTTGCATATATAATATATATATATATATATATATATATATATATATATATATATATATATATATATATATTACTAAGAGTTATTATTTGAAAGTGTTTATGTGACAAAGTGCGTTGAATTAGCTTTGAAACTAAATACAGGAAACATCTGCAGAGCACATTCGCTGTATACCATATATGGACTTGTTTCCTCTAAAAGAACATCCTGGTTAGAACACATAAGAGGAACTTATATTTAGTGTGACACAGTATATCCTGGTAAGATAATACAGTATAAGGCATTTTAGGTGTGGCATGTAGAACTTCAGATCATTTGAACACAAACTTTTCAAAGCAACATCATTTTACAGACAGAAGAAAGAAGGGCAAGTAACAGGTAAGTAAAGAACGGAGGGGAAACATTGTCATGAAGGGGTGTGATGGTGAAGGGGCACAGTGTGATGATGAAGGGGCGCAGTGTGATGATGAAGGGGCACAGTGTGATGATGAAAGGGCGCAGTGTGATGGTGAAGGAGCGCAGTGTGATGTTAAAGGAGCGCAGTGTGATGATGAAAGGGCGCAGTGTGATGGTGAAGGAGCACAGTGTGATGTTAAAGGAGTGCAGTGTGATTCTGAAGGGGCGCGGTGTGATGATGAAGGAGCACAGTGTGATGATGAAGGAGCACAGTGTGATGATGAAGGAGCGCAGTGTGATGGTGAAGGAGCGCAGTGTGACGATGAAGGGGCACAGTGTGATGATGAAGGGGCACAGTGTGATGGTGAAGGGGGCACAGTGTGATGATGAAGGAGCGCAGTGTGATGATGAAGTGGCACAGTGTGATGATGAAGGGGCGCAGTGTGATGGTGACGGGGGCGCAGTGTGATGATGAAGGGGCGCATTGTGATGGTGAAGGGGCGCAGTGTGATGGTGAAGGGGCGCAGTGTGATGATGAAGGGGCACAGTGTGATGATGAAGGGGCCCAGTGTTATGGTAAAGTGGGCGCAGTGTGATGATGAAGAGGCGCAGTGTGATGGTGAAGGAGCACAGTGTGATGATGAAGGAGCGCAGTGTGACGATGAAGGAGCGCAGTGTGATGATGAAGAGGCGCAGAGTGATGGTGAAGGGGCACAGTGTGACGATGAAGGAGCGCAGTGTGATGAGGAAGGGGTGCAGTGTGATGATGAAGGGGCGCAGTGTGATGATGAAGGGGCGCAGTGTGATGATGAAGGAGGGCAGTGTGATGATGAAGGGTGAAGGGGTGTAGTGTGATGGTGAAGTGGGCGCAGTGTGATGATGAAGGGGCACAGTGTGATGATGAAGGAGCGCAGTGTGATGATGAAGGAGCGCAGTGTGATGATGAAGGGGTGCAGTGTGATGATGAAGGGTGAAGGGGTGTAGTGTGATGGTGAAGTGGGCGCAGTGTGATGATGAAGGGGCACAGTGTGATGATGAAGGAGCGCAGTGTGATGATGAAGGAGCGCAGTGTGATGATGAAGGGGTGCAGTGTGATGGTGAAGGGGGTGCAGTGTGATGATGAAGGGGCGCAGTGTGATGGTGAAGGAGCGCAGTGTGAGGATAAAGGGGGGCAGTGTGATGGTGAAGGGGCGCAGTGTGATGGTGAAGTGGGCGCAGTGTGATGATGAAGGAGTGCAGTGTGATGGTAAAGAGGGTGCAGTGTGATGGTGAAGGGGGCGCAGTGTGATGGTGAAGGGGGCGCAGTGTGATGATGAAGGGGTGCAGTGTGATGATGAAGGGGTGCAGTGTGATGGTAAAGAGGGCGCAGTGTGATGATTAAGGGGCGCAGTGTGATGGTGAAGGGGGCGCAGTGTGATGGTGAAAGGGCACAGTGTGATGTGAAGGGGGCGCAGTGTGATGATGAAGGGGCGCAGTGTGATGGTGAAGGGGGCGCAGTGTGATGATGAAGGAGCGCAGTGTGATGATGAAGGGGCGCAGTGTGATGGTGAAGGAGCGCAGTGTGAGGATGAAGGGGTGCAGTGTGATGGTGAAGGAGCACAGTGTGATGTTGAAGGAGCGCAGTGTGATGCTAAAGGAGTGCAGTGTGATGATGCAGGAGCGCAGTGTGATGCTGAAGGGGTGCGGTGTGATGATGAAGGAGCACAGTGTGATGATGAAGGAGCGCAGTGTGATGATGAAGTGGCACAGTGTGATGATGAAGGGGTGCAGTGTGATGGTGAAGGGGCGCAGTGTGATGAAGGGGCGCATTGTGATGGTGAAGGGGCGCAGTGTGATGGTGAAGGGGCGCAGTGTGATGATGAAGGGGCCCAGTGTTATGGTAAAGTGGGCGCAGTGTGATGGTGAAGAGGCGCAGTGTGATGGTGAAGGGGCACAGTGTGATGATGAAGGAGCGCAGTGTGACGATGAAGGAGCGCAGTGTGATGATGAAGAGGCGCAGAGTGATGGTGAAGGGGCGCAGTGTGATGAAGGGGCGCAGTGTGATGGTGAAGGGGCGCAGTGTGATGGTGAAGGGGCGCAGTGTGATGATGAAGGGGCCCAGTGTTATGGTAAAGTGGGCGCAGTGTGATGATGAAGAGGCGCAGTGTGATGGTGAAGGGGCACAGTGTGATGATGAAGGAGCGCAGTGTGACGATGAAGGAGCGCAGTGTGATGATGAAGAGGCGCAGAGTGATGGTGAAGGGGCACAGTGTGATGATGAAGGAGCGCAGTGTGATGAGGAAGGGGTGCAGTGTGATGGTGATGGAGCACAGTGTGATGATGAAGGAGAACAGTGCGATGGTGAAGGGGGCGCAGTGTTATGGTGAAGGGGGGTGCAGTGTGATGGTGAAGGGGTGCAGTGTTATGGTGAAGGAGCGCAGTGTGAGGATGAAGGGGTGCAGTGTGATGTGAAGGGGGCGCAGTGTGATGATGAAGGAGCGCAGTGTGATGATGAAGGGGCACAGTGTGATGGTGAAGGAGCGCAGTGTGAGGATGAAGGGGTGCAGTGTGATGGTGAAGGGGGCGCAGTGTGATGGTGAAGGGGGCGCAGTGTGATGGTGAAGGGGCGCAGTGTGATGGTGAAGGGGCACAGTGTGACGATGAAGGAGCGCAGTGTGATGAGGAAGGGGTGCAGTGTGATGATGAAGGGGTGCAGTGTTATGGTGAAGGAGCGCAGTGTGAGGATGAAGGGGTGCAGTGTGATGGTGAAGGGGCGCAGTGTGATGGTGAAGGCGGCGCAGTGTGATGGTGATAGAGCTAGGGATGAGCGCACTCGGATTTATGAAATCCGAGCCCACCCGAGCGTTGCGGATCCGAGTCGGATCCGAGACAGATCCGGGTATTGGCGCCAAATTCAAAAGTGAAACTGAGGCTCTGACTCATAATCCCGTTGTCGGATCTCGCGATACTCGGATCCTATAAATTCCCCGCTAGTCGCCGCCATCTTCACTCGGGCATTGATCAGGGTAGAGGGAGGGTGTGTTAGGTGGTCCTCTGTGCTGTTTAGTTCTGTGCTGTTTAGTTCTGTGCTGTTTAGTTCTGTGCTGTTTAGTGCTGTGCTGTTTAGTGCTGTGCTGTGCTGTGCTGTGTTCTGCAGTATCAGTCCAGTGGTGCTGTGTGCTGTGCTCTGTCCTTCTGAGGTCAGTGGTGCTGCTGGTTCCTGTGCTGTGTCCTGTTCAGTCCAGTGGTGCTGTGTCCTGTGCTCTGTGCTTCTAAGGGCATAGTTATTTCCCCAATATTCCCCTGTGTTTAAAAAAATAAAAAAAAGTTTTTTTAAAAAATACCAAAAACTACTTTAATTTTTTTTAATTACCACAAAATTTGCACAACCAATCCTGCAGTATAAGCCCATTGCTACTGCAATATTACCAAGTTCACACATTCAGCAGTAAAAGTCCAGTGGTACTGCAATATTACAAAGTTTACACATTCTGCAGTATCAGTCCAGTGGTGCTGTGTCCTGTGCTCTGTCCTGCTGAGTTCCGTAGTGCTGCTGGGTCCTGTGCCGTGTCCTGTTCAGTCCAGTGGTGCTGTGTCCTGTGCTCTGTGCTTCTAAGGGCATAGTTATTTCCCCATTATTCCCAAGTTTTTAAAAAATAAAAAAAAAGTAAAAAAAAATAAACAATTTAAAAAAAAAAAAAAATATATAATAATTATAACCAAATTTGCAAAACCAATCCAGCATTATAAGTCCATTGGTACTGCAATATTACCAAGTTCACACATTCTGCAGTATCAGTCCAGTGGTGCTGTGTCCTGTGCTCTGTCCTGCTGAGTTCCGTAGTGCTGCTGGGTCCTGTGCCGTGTCCTGTTCAGTCCAGTGGTGCTGTGTCCTGTGCTCTGTGCTTCTAAGGGCATAGTTATTTCCCCACTATTCCCAAGTTTTTTAAAAATAAAAAGTAAAAAAAAATAAAAAATTTTTTTTAAAAAAAAATATATAATAATTATAACCAAATTTGCAAAACCAATCCAGCAGTATAAGTCCATTGGTACTGCAATATTACCAAGTTCACACATTCTGCAGTATCTTGTGCTACATATAATGGAGACCAAAAATTTGGAGGATAAAGTAGGGAAAGATCAAGACCCACTTCCTCCTAATGCTGAAGCTGCTGCCACTAGTCATGACATAGACGATGAAATGCCATCAACGTCGTCTTCCAAGCCCGATGCCCAATCTCGTAGTACCGGGCATGTAAAATCCAAAAAGCCCAAGTTAAGAAAAAGTAGCAAAAAGAGAAACTTTAAATCATCTGAGGAGAAACGTAAAGTTGCCAATATGCCATTTACGACACGGAGTGGCAAGGAACGGCTTAGGCCCTGGCCCGTGTTCATGACTAGTGGTTCAGCTTCACCCACGGATCTTAGCCCTCCTCCTCCTCCCCCCCCCTACAAAAAATTGAAGAGAGTTATGCTGTCAGCAACAAAACAGCAAACAACTCTGCCTTCTAAAGAGAAATTATCACAAATCCCCAAGGCGAGTCCAAGGGTGTTGGTGGTTGTCAAGCCTGACCTTCCCATCACTGTACGGGAAGAGGTGGCTCGGGAGGAGGCTATTGATGATGTAGCTGGCGCTGTGGAGGAACTTGATGATGAGGATGGTGATGTGGTTATTGTAAATGAGGCACCAGGGGGGGAAACAGCTGATGTCCATGGGATGAAAAAGCCCATCGTCATGCCTGGTCAGAAGACCAAAAAATGCACCTCTTCGGTCTGGAGTTATTTTTATCCAAATCCAGACAACCAATGTATGGCCACATGTAGCTTATGTAAAGCTCAAATAAGCAGGGGTAAGGATCTTGCCCACCTAGGAACATCCTCCCTTATACGTCACCTGAATAACCTTCATAGTTCAGTGGTTAGTTCAGGAACTGGGGCTAGGACCCTCATCGGTACAGGGACACCTAAATCCCGTGGTCCAGTTGGATACACACCAGCAACACCCTCCTCGTCAACTTCCTCCACAATCTCCATCAGATTCAGTCCTGCAGCCCAAGTCAGCAGCCAGACTGAGTCCTCCTCAATACGGGATTCATCCGAGGAATCCTGCAGCGGTACGCCTACTACTGCCACTGCTGCTGTTGCTGCTGTTAGTCGGTCATCTTCCCAGAGGGGAAGTCGTAAGACCGCTAAGTCTTTCACAAAACAATTGACCGTCCAACAGTCGTTTGCCATGACCACCAAATACGATAGTAGTCACCCTATTGCAAAGCGTATAACTGCGGCTGTAACTGCAATGTTGGTGTTAGACGTGCGCCCGGTGTCCGCCATCAGTGGAGTGGGATTTAGAGGGTTGATGGAGGTATTGTGTCCCCGGTACCAAATCCCCTCGAGATTCCACTTCACTAGGCAGGCGATACCAAAAATGTACAGAGAAGTACGATCAAGTGTCCTCAGTGCTCTTAAAAATGCGGTTGTACCCACTGTCCACTTAACCACGGACATGTGGACAAGTGGTTCTGGGCAAACGAAGGACTATATGACTGTGACAGCCCACTGGGTAGATGCATCCCCTTCCGCAGCAACAGCAACAGCTGCATCAGTAGCAGCATCTACAAAATGGCTGCTCATGCAAAGGCAGGCAACATTGTGCATTACAGGCTTTAATAAGAGGCACAACGCTGACAACATATTAGAGAAAATGAGGGAAATTATCTCCCAGTGGCTTACCCCACTTAGACTCTCATGGGGATTTGTGGTGTCAGACAATGCCAGTAACATTGTGCGGGCATTAAATATGGGCAATTTCCAGCACGTCCCATGTTTTGCCCACACCATTAATTTGGTGGTGCAGCATTACCTCAAGAGTGACAGGGGTGTGCAGGAGATGCTTGCGGTGGCCCGCAAAATTGCTGGACACTTTCGGCATTCAGCCAGTGCCTACCGCAGACTAGAGGCACATCAAAAAAGCTTGAACCTGCCCTGCCATCACCTCAAACAAGAGGTTGTGACGCGCTGGAACTCCACCCTCTATATGCTGCAGAGGATGGAGGAGCAGCAAAAGGCCATTCAGGCCTACACAGCCACCTACGACATAGGCAAAGGAGTGGGGATGCGCCTCAGTCAAGCGCAGTGGAGACTGATTTCCGTGTTGTGCAAGGTTCTGCAGCCATTTGAACTTGCCACACGAGAAGTCAGTTCCGACACTGCCAGCTTGAGTCAGGTCATTCCCCTGATCAGGCTGTTGCAGAAGCAGCTGGAGAAAGTGAGGGAGGAGCTGGTAAGCCATTGCGATTACACCAAGCATGTAGCTCTTGTGGATGTAGCCCTTCGTACGCTTTGCCAGGATCCGAGGGTGGTCACTCTTTTAAAGTCAGAGGAATACATTCTGGCCACCGTGCTCGATCCTCGGTTTAAAGCGTATGTTGTGTCTCTGTTTCCGGCGGACACAAGTCTACAGCGGTGCAAAGACCTGCTGGTCAGGAGATTGTCCTCTGAAGAGGACCGTGACATGCCAACAGCTCCACCCTCATTTTCTTCCACATCTATGGCTGCGAGGAAAAAGCTCAGTTTTCCCAAAAGAGGCACTGGCGGGGATGCTGATAACATCTGGTCCGGACTGAAGGACCTGCCAACCATTGCAGACATGTCTACTCTCGCTGCATTGGATGCTGTCACAATAGAAAAAATTGTGGATGATTACTTTGCTGACACCATCCAAGTAGACATGTCAGACAGTCCATATTGTTACTGGCAGGAAAAAAAGGCAGTTTGGAAGCCCCTGTACAAACTGGCTCTATTTTACCTGAGTTGTCCCCCCTCCAGTGTGTACTCGGAAAGAGTTTTTAGTGCAGCGGGGAACCTGGTCAGTGAGCGGCGAAGGAGGTTGCTTCCTCACAACGTTGAAAAAATGATGTTTATAAAAATGAATAATCAATTCCTCAATGAAGTACAGCACTGCCCTCCAGATACTACAGAGGGACCTGTGGTTGTGGAGTCCAGCAGGGACGAATTGATAATGTGTGATGAGGAGGAAGTACACACTGTAGGGGGAGAGGAATCAGAGGTTGAGGATGAGGACGACATCTTGCCTCAGTAGAGCCTGTTTAGTCTGTACAGGGAGAGATGAATAGCTTTTTTGGTGTGGGGGCCCAAACAAACCAATCATTTCAGCCAAAGTTGTTTGGTAGGCCCTGTCACTGAAATGATTGGTTTGTTAAAGTGTGCATGTCCTATTTCAACAACATAAGGGTGGGTGTGAGGGCCCAAGGACAATTCCATCTTGGAACTTTTTTTTTTGCATTATATGACCAAGCAACAGTCGTTTGCCATGTTCAAAAAGTAAAACCAAATGTAAAAAAATTCAAGAAATTAAACCAAAAGTAAAATGCCGTGTCATAATTTAAAACAAGAGGTATTGATGTGCTCTAAAACTACTGTATTGTTGTTTATATTTTATAAACACTACACTTGAAAGCTTGAGTCTTTCAATAGAAAAGTAACTGTCCATTGCACGAATATTTGCAACAGGGACAATTTTAGGGTTAAGAAAGTCAACTAATAACACTTCGACGCTGTCTGTCTTTATAAACACTACACTTGGAAGTTGGAGGAGGTATTGTGGCCCCGGCACCAAATTTACTACCGGGGCCACTCCACTGTGCAGTCCATATTTAGGTGTATCAGATATTAAACAACGGTGACAGTTGATGCCCAATTTTTTAATTATATTGTGGCCTCGGTACCAAATTGTGTACCGGGGCCACCACACTACGCAGTCCAGATACTTGTTTGGTGGAATTCAGACCAGTTGAGGGTTTTATTATTATATTGTGTGGACCACTCTATCTATACCACACTACAACTCTATACCACTCTATTTCATACTTTAATTCTATTTCCTACTTTAATTCTATTTCCTACTTTAATTCTATTACTAATTAATTACCATAAAGAGGAACAAAATAAACCAATTTTACCAAAAGTATAATATGACTTAGACTTACAAACACTACACTTGAAAGATCGTGCCTTTAAATGAAAAAGTCAGTCTTCATTGCACGACTATGTGCAACAGGGACAGTTTTTTGGGTTTACAAAGTCAAACAATAACACTTTGACCCTGTCTGTCTGGGATCTCAATGACGAATTGTCTGTACCATGTTTGGAGGAGGTATTGTGGCCCCGGTATCAAATTGGGTACCGGGGCCACCCCACTACGCAGTCCAGATACTTGTTTGGTGGAATTCAGACCAGTTGAGGGTTTTATTATTATATTGTGTGGACCACTCTATCTATACCACACTACAACTCTATACCACTCTATTTCATACTTTAATTCTATTTCCTACTTTAATTCTATTTCCTACTTTAATTCTATTACTAATTAATTACCATAAAGAGGAACAAAATAAACCAATTTTACCAAAAGTATAATATGACTTAGACTTACAAACACTACACTTGAAAGATCGTGCCTTTAAATGAAAAAGTCAGTCTTCATTGCACGACTATGTGCAACAGGGACAGTTTTTTGGGTTTACAAAGTCAAACAATAACACTTTGACCCTGTCTGTCTGGGATCTCAATGACGAATTGTCTGTACCATGTTTGGAGGAGGTATTGTGGCCCCGGTATCAAATTGGGTACCGGGGCCACCCCACTACGCAGTCCAGATACTTGTTTGGTGGAATTCAGACCAGTTGAGGGTTTTATTATTATATTGTGTGGACCACTCTATCTATACCACACTACAACTCTATACCACTCTATTTCATACTTTAATTCTATTTCCTACTTTAATTCTATTTCCTACTTTAATTCTATTACTAATTAATTACCATAAAGAGGAACAAAATAAACCAATTTTACCAAAAGTATAATATGACTTAGACTTACAAACACTACACTTGAAAGATCGTGCCTTTAAATGAAAAAGTCAGTCTTCATTGCACGACTATGTGCAACAGGGACAGTTTTTTGGGTTTACAAAGTCAAACAATAACACTTTGACCCTGTCTGTCTGGGATCTCAATGACGAATTGTCTGTACCATGTTTGGAGGAGGTATTGTGGCCCCGGTATCAAATTGGGTACCGGGGCCACCCCACTACGCAGTCCAGATACTTGTTTGGTGGAATTCAGACCAGTTGAGGGTTTTATTATTATATTGTGTGGACCACTCTATCTATACCACACTACAACTCTATACCACTCTATTTCATACTTTAATTCTATTTCCTACTTTAATTCTATTTCCTACTTTAATTCTATTACTAATTAATTACCATAAAGAGGAACAAAATAAACCAATTTTACCAAAAGTATAATATGACTTAGACTTACAAACACTACACTTGAAAGATCGTGCCTTTAAATGAAAAAGTCAGTCTTCATTGCACGACTATGTGCAACAGGGACAGTTTTTTGGGTTTACAAAGTCAAACAATAACACTTTGACCCTGTCTGTCTGGGATCTCAATGACGAATTGTCTGTACCATGTTTGGAGGAGGTATTGTGGCCCCGGTATCAAATTGGGTACCGGGGCCACCCCACTACGCAGTCCAGATACTTGTTTGGTGGAATTCAGACCAGTTGAGGGTTTTATTATTATATTGTGTGGACCACTCTATCTATACCACACTACAACTCTATACCACTCTATTTCATACTTTAATTCTATTTCCTACTTTAATTCTATTTCCTACTTTAATTCTATTACTAATTAATTACCATAAAGAGGAACAAAATAAACCAATTTTACCAAAAGTATAATATGACTTAGACTTACAAACACTACACTTGAAAGATCGTGCCTTTAAATGAAAAAGTCAGTCTTCATTGCACGACTATGTGCAACAGGGACAGTTTTTTGGGTTTACAAAGTCAAACAATAACACTTTGACCCTGTCTGTCTGGGATCTCAATGACGAATTGTCTGTACCATGTTTGGAGGAGGTATTGTGGCCCCGGTATCAAATTGGGTACCGGGGCCACCCCACTACGCAGTCCAGATACTTGTTTGGTGGAATTCAGACCAGTTGAGGGTTTTATTATTATATTGTGTGGACCACTCTATCTATACCACACTACAACTCTATACCACTCTATTTCATACTTTAATTCTATTTCCTACTTTAATTCTATTTCCTACTTTAATTCTATTACTAATTAATTACCATAAAGAGGAACAAAATAAACCAATTTTACCAAAAGTATAATATGACTTAGACTTACAAACACTACACTTGAAAGATCGTGCCTTTAAATGAAAAAGTCAGTCTTCATTGCACGACTATGTGCAACAGGGACAGTTTTTTGGGTTTACAAAGTCAAACAATAACACTTTGACCCTGTCTGTCTGGGATCTCAATGACGAATTGTCTGTACCATGTTTGGAGGAGGTATTGTGGCCCCGGTATCAAATTGGGTACCGGGGCCACCCCACTACGCAGTCCAGATACTTGTTTGGTGGAATTCAGACCAGTTGAGGGTTTTATTATTATATTGTGTGGACCACTCTATCTATACCACACTACAACTCTATACCACTCTATTTCATACTTTAATTCTATTTCCTACTTTAATTCTATTTCCTACTTTAATTCTATTACTAATTAATTACCATAAAGAGGAACAAAATAAACCAATTTTACCAAAAGTATAATATGACTTAGACTTACAAACACTACACTTGAAAGATCGTGCCTTTAAATGAAAAAGTCAGTCTTCATTGCACGACTATGTGCAACAGGGACAGTTTTTTGGGTTTACAAAGTCAAACAATAACACTTTGACCCTGTCTGTCTGGGATCTCAATGACGAATTGTCTGTACCATGTTTGGAGGAGGTATTGTGGCCCCGGTATCAAATTGGGTACCGGGGCCACCCCACTACGCAGTCCAGATACTTGTTTGGTGGAATTCAGACCAGTTGAGGGTTTTATTATTATATTGTGTGGACCACTCTATCTATACCACACTACAACTCTATACCACTCTATTTCATACTTTAATTCTATTTCCTACTTTAATTCTATTTCCTACTTTAATTCTATTACTAATTAATTACCATAAAGAGGAACAAAATAAACCAATTTTACCAAAAGTATAATATGACTTAGACTTACAAACACTACACTTGAAAGATCGTGCCTTTAAATGAAAAAGTCAGTCTTCATTGCACGACTATGTGCAACAGGGACAGTTTTTTGGGTTTACAAAGTCAAACAATAACACTTTGACCCTGTCTGTCTGGGATCTCAATGACGAATTGTCTGTACCATGTTTGGAGGAGGTATTGTGGCCCCGGTATCAAATTGGGTACCGGGGCCACCCCACTACGCAGTCCAGATACTTGTTTGGTGGAATTCAGACCAGTTGAGGGTTTTATTATTATATTGTGTGGACCACTCTATCTATACCACACTACAACTCTATACCACTCTATTTCATACTTTAATTCTATTTCCTACTTTAATTCTATTTCCTACTTTAATTCTATTACTAATTAATTACCATAAAGAGGAACAAAATAAACCAATTTTACCAAAAGTATAATATGACTTAGACTTACAAACACTACACTTGAAAGATCGTGCCTTTAAATGAAAAAGTCAGTCTTCATTGCACGACTATGTGCAACAGGGACAGTTTTTTGGGTTTACAAAGTCAAACAATAACACTTTGACCCTGTCTGTCTGGGATCTCAATGACGAATTGTCTGTACCATGTTTGGAGGAGGTATTGTGGCCCCGGTATCAAATTGGGTACCGGGGCCACCCCACTACGCAGTCCAGATACTTGTTTGGTGGAATTCAGACCAGTTGAGGGTTTTATTATTATATTGTGTGGACCACTCTATCTATACCACACTACAACTCTATACCACTCTATTTCATACTTTAATTCTATTTCCTACTTTAATTCTATTTCCTACTTTAATTCTATTACTAATTAATTACCATAAAGAGGAACAAAATAAACCAATTTTACCAAAAGTATAATATGACTTAGACTTACAAACACTACACTTGAAAGATCGTGCCTTTAAATGAAAAAGTCAGTCTTCATTGCACGACTATGTGCAACAGGGACAGTTTTTTGGGTTTACAAAGTCAAACAATAACACTTTGACCCTGTCTGTCTGGGATCTCAATGACGAATTGTCTGTACCATGTTTGGAGGAGGTATTGTGGCCCCGGTATCAAATTGGGTACCGGGGCCACCCCACTACGCAGTCCAGATACTTGTTTGGTGGAATTCAGACCAGTTGAGGGTTTTATTATTATATTGTGTGGACCACTCTATCTATACCACACTACAACTCTATACCACTCTATTTCATACTTTAATTCTATTTCCTACTTTAATTCTATTTCCTACTTTAATTCTATTACTAATTAATTACCATAAAGAGGAACAAAATAAACCAATTTTACCAAAAGTATAATATGACTTAGACTTACAAACACTACACTTGAAAGATCGTGCCTTTAAATGAAAAAGTCAGTCTTCATTGCACGACTATGTGCAACAGGGACAGTTTTTTGGGTTTACAAAGTCAAACAATAACACTTTGACCCTGTCTGTCTGGGATCTCAATGACGAATTGTCTGTACCATGTTTGGAGGAGGTATTGTGGCCCCGGTATCAAATTGGGTACCGGGGCCACCCCACTACGCAGTCCAGATACTTGTTTGGTGGAATTCAGACCAGTTGAGGGTTTTATTATTATATTGTGTGGACCACTCTATCTATACCACACTACAACTCTATACCACTCTATTTCATACTTTAATTCTATTTCCTACTTTAATTCTATTTCCTACTTTAATTCTATTACTAATTAATTACCATAAAGAGGAACAAAATAAACCAATTTTACCAAAAGTATAATATGACTTAGACTTACAAACACTACACTTGAAAGATCGTGCCTTTAAATGAAAAAGTCAGTCTTCATTGCACGACTATGTGCAACAGGGACAGTTTTTTGGGTTTACAAAGTCAAACAATAACACTTTGACCCTGTCTGTCTGGGATCTCAATGACGAATTGTCTGTACCATGTTTGGAGGAGGTATTGTGGCCCCGGTATCAAATTGGGTACCGGGGCCACCCCACTACGCAGTCCAGATACTTGTTTGGTGGAATTCAGACCAGTTGAGGGTTTTATTATTATATTGTGTGGACCACTCTATCTATACCACA
Source organism: Mixophyes fleayi (assembly GCF_038048845.1). Classification (NCBI taxonomy): domain Eukaryota; kingdom Metazoa; phylum Chordata; class Amphibia; order Anura; family Limnodynastidae; genus Mixophyes; species Mixophyes fleayi. The sequence continues at coordinate 5,366,849 of NC_134405.1, forward strand.
CTACAACTCTATACCACTCTATTTCATACTTTAATTCTATTTCCTACTTTAATTCTATTTCCTACTTTAATTCTATTACTAATTAATTACCATAAAGAGGAACAAAATAAACCAATTTTACCAAAAGTATAATATGACTTAGACTTACAAACACTACACTTGAAAGATCGTGCCTTTAAATGAAAAAGTCAGTCTTCATTGCACGACTATGTGCAACAGGGACAGTTTTTTGGGTTTACAAAGTCAAACAATAACACTTTGACCCTGTCTGTCTGGGATCTCAATGACGAATTGTCTGTACCATGTTTGGAGGAGGTATTGTGGCCCCGGTATCAAATTGGGTACCGGGGCCACCCCACTACGCAGTCCAGATACTTGTTTGGTGGAATTCAGACCAGTTGAGGGTTTTATTATTATATTGTGTGGACCACTCTATCTATACCACACTACAACTCTATACCACTCTATTTCATACTTTAATTCTATTTCCTACTTTAATTCTATTTCCTACTTTAATTCTATTACTAATTAATTACCATAAAGAGGAACAAAATAAACCAATTTTACCAAAAGTATAATATGACTTAGACTTACAAACACTACACTTGAAAGATCGTGCCTTTAAATGAAAAAGTCAGTCTTCATTGCACGACTATGTGCAACAGGGACAGTTTTTTGGGTTTACAAAGTCAAACAATAACACTTTGACCCTGTCTGTCTGGGATCTCAATGACGAATTGTCTGTACCATGTTTGGAGGAGGTATTGTGGCCCCGGTATCAAATTGGGTACCGGGGCCACCCCACTACGCAGTCCAGATACTTGTTTGGTGGAATTCAGACCAGTTGAGGGTTTTATTATTATATTGTGTGGACCACTCTATCTATACCACACTACAACTCTATACCACTCTATTTCATACTTTAATTCTATTTCCTACTTTAATTCTATTTCCTACTTTAATTCTATTACTAATTAATTACCATAAAGAGGAACAAAATAAACCAATTTTACCAAAAGTATAATATGACTTAGACTTACAAACACTACACTTGAAAGATCGTGCCTTTAAATGAAAAAGTCAGTCTTCATTGCACGACTATGTGCAACAGGGACAGTTTTTTGGGTTTACAAAGTCAAACAATAACACTTTGACCCTGTCTGTCTGGGATCTCAATGACGAATTGTCTGTACCATGTTTGGAGGAGGTATTGTGGCCCCGGTATCAAATTGGGTACCGGGGCCACCCCACTACGCAGTCCAGATACTTGTTTGGTGGAATTCAGACCAGTTGAGGGTTTTATTATTATATTGTGTGGACCACTCTATCTATACCACACTACAACTCTATACCACTCTATTTCATACTTTAATTCTATTTCCTACTTTAATTCTATTTCCTACTTTAATTCTATTACTAATTAATTACCATAAAGAGGAACAAAATAAACCAATTTTACCAAAAGTATAATATGACTTAGACTTACAAACACTACACTTGAAAGATCGTGCCTTTAAATGAAAAAGTCAGTCTTCATTGCACGACTATGTGCAACAGGGACAGTTTTTTGGGTTTACAAAGTCAAACAATAACACTTTGACCCTGTCTGTCTGGGATCTCAATGACGAATTGTCTGTACCATGTTTGGAGGAGGTATTGTGGCCCCGGTATCAAATTGGGTACCGGGGCCACCCCACTATGCAGTCCAGATACTTGTTTGGTGGAATTCAGACACGTGGAGGGTTTTTTAATTATATTGTGGCCTCGGTACCAAATTGTGTACCGGGGCCACCACACTACGCAGTCAAGATAGATAGATGCGTATTGCGTATCATAGATAAAGTACATTCAGTGGTGTGGGGCAAATTGAAAAATATTCCAAATGCACTGACATTATCAAAAACAAGAGGTTGTCACACGCTAAAACTCCAACATGTATATGATGGAGAGGATGGAGGAGCAGCCGTATGTGTAGTGTAATGCAGATCTGTTGAAGGTTTTTTATATATTTTATTGTGGTGCCCAGTGCCCACTCCTCTACGCAGTCCAGGTACAATTATTGGTGCGAATCATAAAAGTTCAGGGTTTTTAAGATATTGTGGTGACCCACTCCTCTACGCAGTCCAGGTACAATTATTGGTGCGAATCATAAAAGTTCAGGGTTTTTAATATATTGTGGTGACCCACTCCTCTACGCAGTCCAGGTACAATTATTGGTGCGAATCATAAAAGTTCAGGGTTTTTAATATATTGTGGTGACCCACTCCTCTACGCAGTCCAGGTACATTTTTTGGTGCGATTCATAAAAGTTCAGGGTTTTTAATATATATTGTGGTGACCCACTCCTCTACGCAGTCCAGGTACAATTATTGGTGCGAATCATAAAAGTTCAGGGTTTTTAATATATTGTGGTGACCCACTCCTCTACGCAGTCCAGGTACAATTATTGGTGCGAATCATAAAAGTTCAGGGTTTTTAAGATATTGTGGTGACCCACTCCTCTACGCAGTCCAGGTACAATTATTGGTGCGAATCATAAAAGTTCAGGGTTTTTAATATATTGTGGTGACCCACTCCTCTACGCAGTCCAGGTACAATTATTGGTGCGAATCATAAAAGTTCAGGGTTTTTAATATATTGTGGTGACCCACTCCTCTACGCAGTCCAGGTACAATTATTGGTGCGAATCATAAAAGTTCAGGGTTTTTAAGATATTGTGGTGACCCACTCCTCTACGCAGTCCAGGTACAATTATTGGTGCGAATCATAAAAGTTCAGGGTTTTTAATATATTGTGGTGACCCACTCCTCTACGCAGTCCAGGTACAATTATTGGTGCGAATCATAAAAGTTCAGGGTTTTTAATATATTGTGGTGACCCACTCCTCTACGCAGTCCAGGTACAATTATTGGTGCGAATCATAAAAGTTCAGGGTTTTTAAGATATTGTGGTGACCCACTCCTCTACGCAGTCCAGGTACAATTATTGGTGCGAATCATAAAAGTTCAGGGTTTTTAAGATATTGTGGTGACCCACTCCTCTACGCAGTCCAGGTACAATTATTGGTGCGAATCATAAAAGTTCAGGGTTTTTAATATATTGTGGTGACCCACTCCTCTACGCAGTCCAGGTACAATTATTGGTGCGAATCATAAAAGTTCAGGGTTTTTAAGATATTGTGGTGACCCACTCCTCTACGCAGTCCAGGTACAATTATTGGTGCGAATCATAAAAGTTCAGGGTTTTTAATATATTGTGGTGACCCACTCCTCTACGCAGTCCAGGTACAATTATTGGTGCGAATCATAAAAGTTCAGGGTTTTTAATATATTGTGGTGACCCACTCCTCTACGCAGTCCAGGTACAATTATTGGTGCGAATCATAAAAGTTCAGGGTTTTTAAGATATTGTGGTGACCCACTCCTCTACGCAGTCCAGGTACAATTATTGGTGCGAATCATAAAAGTTCAGGGTTTTTAATATATTGTGGTGACCCACTCCTCTACGCAGTCCAGGTACAATTATTGGTGCGAATCATAAAAGTTCAGGGTTTTTAATATATTGTGGTGACCCACTCCTCTACGCAGTCCAGGTACAATTATTGGTGCGAATCATAAAAGTTCAGGGTTTTTAAGATATTGTGGTGACCCACTCCTCTACGCAGTCCAGGTACAATTATTGGTGCGAATCATAAAAGTTCAGGGTTTTTAAGATATTGTGGTGACCCACTCCTCTACGCAGTCCAGGTACAATTATTGGTGCGAATCATAAAAGTTCAGGGTTTTTAATATATTGTGGTGACCCACTCCTCTACGCAGTCCAGGTACAATTATTGGTGCGAATCGTAAAAGTTCAGGGTTTTTAATATATTGTGGTGACCCACTCCTCTACGCAGTCCAGGTACATTTATTGGTGCGATTCATAAAAGTTCAGGGTTTTTAATATATATTGTGGTGACCCACTCCTCTACGCAGTCCAGGTACATTTATTGGTGCGATTCATAAAAGTTCAGGGTTTTTAATATATATTGTGGTGACCCACTCCTCTACGCAGTCCAGGTACATTTATTGGTGCGAATCATAAAAGTTCAGGGTTTTTAATATATATTGTGGTGACCCACTCCTCTACGCAGTCCAGAAAGATACCTTGTTGCAACGTTTTGGACTAATAACTATATTGTGAGGTGTTCAGAATACACTGTAAATTAGTGGAAATGCTTGTTATTGAATGTTATTGAGGTTAATAATAGCCTAGGAGTGAAAATAAGCCCAAAAACTTGATTTTTAAACTTTTTATGTTTTTTTCAAAAAAAATCCGAATCCAATACCTTAAATCCGAACCGAGACCTTTCGTCAAGTGTTTTGCGAGACAAATCCGAACCTCAAAAATAACGAAAATCCGGATCCAAAACACAAAACACGAGACCTCAAAAGTCGCCGGTGCACATCCCTAGATAGAGCACAGTGTGATGATGAAGGAGCACAGTGTGATGGTGAAGGGGGTGCAGTGTGCTGGTGAAGGGGCGCAGTGTGATGGTGAAGGAGCGCAGTGCGAGGATGAAGGGGTGCAGTGTGATGGTGAAGGGGCGCAGTGTGATGGTGACGGGGGCGCAGTGTGATGATGAAGGAGCGCAGTGTGATGATGAAGGGGCGCAGTGTGATGGTGAAGGAGCGCAGTGTGAGGATGAAGGGGTGCAGTGTGATGGTGAAGGGGGCGCAGTGTGATGATGAAGGGGCGCAGTGTGATGGTGAAGAGGGCGCAGTGTGATGGTGATAGAGCACAGTGTGATGATGAAGGAGCACAGTGTGATGATGAAGGGGCGCAGTGTGATGGTGAAGGGGGCGCAGTGTGATGTGAAGGGGCACAGTGTGATGGTGAAGAGGGCGCAGTGTGATGGTGATAGAGCACAGTGTGATGATGAAGGAGCACAGTGTGAGGATGAAGGGGTGCAGTGTGATGGTGAAGGGGGTGCAGTGTGATGATGAAGGAGCACAGTGTGATGGTGAAGGGGGCGCAGTGTGATGATGAAGGGGCGCAGTGTGATGGTGAAGAGGGCGCAGTGTGATGGTGATAGAGCACAGTGTGATGATGAAGGAGCACAGTGTGATGATGAAGGGGCGCAGTGTGATGATGAAGGGGCGCAGTGTGATGGTGAAGAGGGCGCAGTGTGATGGTGATAGAGTACAGTGTGATGATGAAGGAGCACAGTGTGATGGTGAAGGGGCGCAGTGTGATGATGAAGGAGCACAGTGTGATGATGAAGGGGCGCAGTGTGATGGTGAAGGGGGCGCAGTGTGATGGTGAAGGGGCACAGTGTGATGGTGAAGGGGCGCAGTGTGATGATGAAGGAGCACAGTGTGATGATGAAGGGGCGCAGTGTGATGGTGAAGGGGGCGCAGTATGATGGTGAAGGGGCGCAGTGTGATGGTGAAGGGGCGCAGTGTGATGATGAAGGGGTGCAGTGTGATGGTGAAGAGGGCGCAGTGTGATGGTGATAGAGCACAGTGTGATGATGAAGGAGCACAGTGTGATGATGAAGGGGCGCAGTGTGATGGTGAAGGGGGCGCAGTGTGATGTGAAGGGGCACAGTGTGATGGTGAAGGGGCGTAGTGTGATGATGAAGGAGCACAGTGTGATGATGAAGGGGCGCAGTGTGATGGTGAAGGGGGCGCAGTGTGATGGTGAAGGGGCGCAGTGTGATGGTGAAGGGGGCGCAGTGTGATGATGAAGGGGCACAGTGTGATGATGAAGGGGCACAGTGTGATGGTGAAGGGGCGTAGTGTGATGATGAAGGAGCACAGTGTGATGATGAAGGGGCGCAGTGTGATGATGAAGGGGCGTAGTGTGATGATGAAGGGGCGCAGTGTGATGATGAAGGGGCGCAGTGTGATGGTGAAGGGGGCGCAGTGTGATGGTGAAGGGGCGCAGTGTGATGGTGAAGGGGCACAGTGTGATGATGAAGGGGCGCAGTGTGATGGTGAAGGGGGCGCAGTATGATGGTGAAGGGGCACAGTGTGATGATGAAGGGGCACAGTGTGATGATGAAGGAGCACAGTGTGATGATGAAGGGGCGCAGTGTGATGGTGAAGGGGGCGCAGTGTGATGTGAAGGGGCACAGTGTGATGGTGAAGGGGCGTAGTGTGATGATGAAGGAGCACAGTGTGATGATGAAGGGGCGCAGTGTGATGGTGAAGGGGGCGCAGTGTGATGGTGAAGGGGCGCAGTGTGATGGTGAAGGGGGCGCAGTGTGATGATGAAGGGGCGCAGTGTGATGGTGAAGAGGGCGCAGTGTGATGATGAAGGGGCACAGTGTGATGATGAAGGGGCACAGTGTGATGATGAAGGAGCACAGTGTGATGATGAAGGGGCGCAGTGTGATGGTGAAGGGGGCGCAGTATGATGGTGAAGGGGCACAGTGTGATGATGAAGGGGCACAGTGTGATGATGAAGGAGCACAGTGTGATGATGAAGGGGGCACAGTGTGATGGTGAAAGGGAACAGTGTGATGATGAAGGGGCGCAGTGTGATGGTGAAGGGGGCGCAGTATGATGGTGAAGGGGCGCAGTGTGATGGTGAAGGGGGCACAGTGTGATGATGAAGGGGCGCAGTGTGATGGTGAAGGGGGCACAGTGTGATGATGAAGGGGCGTAGTGTGATGATGAAGGGGCACAGTGTGATGGTGAAAGGGAACAGTGTGATGATGAAGGGGCGCAGTGTGATGGTGAAGGGGGCGCAGTATGATGGTGAAGGGGCGCAGTGTGATGGTGAAGAGGCACACGAGTGCTATAAATTGTTCTTAGAAAGAAATATAATTTTAAAAAAATATATAAAAATATCCTTGCATTTATATGTATTATTTTAGCAAGAAACTTGATAAGTTTTTTTGTCCCGACTTAAATACTTAATGCGTTATTTTGACTCAACTACTTAAAAAACGGGACAGCTCGGTAATTATTTTGGCGTAAGGGTGCCTTGAACTGAGAAAGTTTGGGAGCAATGGTATAATGAGTAAGTACAGTACATGCAGCTACTGGTAAGCACCTTGAGTAAGGCTGTTCACACCCATAATTCATTTCTTTCTAGCCGTGTCTTTTTATATGAGCGTTGTAGATTGTGTAGCACTGATTATGTGACAGAACAGCGGCCAATGAATAGTCAGGACGGGCTTGTTGCCTAGCGACCTCTACATCTGGGGATTTCCGTACAGCTGGGTCCTTGTACGGACATGTTGGATGAAGCTATTTCCATCTATTGATGTTGGAGTGAGATGTGAGAGGGGATCACCAGAAACAGAGAAGCCGCTGAGCTCCTGAGAGGCCCAGCAACGGTGCTCCAGCTGTGTATCTGATAGTAGGTGGGTGCAGACAAGCAGAGGACCACCATTCACCCCTCTACACTGTGGCCTAGTCCGTTCCACGAGGACCTAAGTTCCCTTATTCCATAACCTGCAGCAAGCCTGCTACTACATCCACCAAGCACATCCCTCACTACCAGCCTTGGGGCCCCTGGTTGTCAGGTGGTTAAGTAACATTAGATTACTAGGAAGTCAGTATATTAGTATTTTGTCATCTCTACCTGTATACAGTTTATGTAACAATGTTTCATATGCAGAATATCAACCACTATGTCTAATACATATAATGTGTCTACCTGCAACGCTTACCTATGTGCCCCAGCTCCGCATACACCCCCCTTTCTTCTTTATCCTCTGTACTGTCACATCCTCTTCTCCCTCCTATCCTACCTTACCTCTCCTGCCCCCTCTCTTCCACATCCCACCTGACATTATCCCTACCCCCATCCCTCCATCACCCCTTCTTCTATATCCTCTACTCTGTCTCATTCTCTTCTCCCTCCTATCCTACCTTACCTCCCCTGTCCCTCTTCTTCTCCCACATCCCACCTGTGGAGTTTGCATGTTGTCCCCATGTTTGTGTGGGTTTCTTCTGGGTGCTCCGGTTTCCTCCTACACTTCAAAAACATACTAGTTACTAGTAGGTTGTCTGCTATCAAATTGACCTTACTCTCTCTCTCTGTCTGTCTGAGTGTGTGTGTTAGGGAATTTAGACTGTGAGCTCCAATGGGGCAGGAACTGATGTGAGTTCTCTGTACAGCGCTGCAGAATTAGTGGTGCTATATAAATAGCTGAAGATGTACTGTCCCATCTTCTTCTCCCTCCTATCCTACCTTACCTCCCCTGTGCCTCTTCTATATCCCACCTGACATTATCCCTACCCCCTGTTACCAGTGTCGGACTAGGGCATGAAGGGCCCACCAGGAGACTGCAACGCTAGGGGCCCACTAGAGGGGGTGTGGCCAGCCATCATAGAAGCGAGACCAGACACTAGAGGGGGAGTAGTCAGCCCATGAAGGACATGGCTAGCACCATAGTGTAGTATATAAAGAATGCAGTGTGTATATAAAGAGTACACAGTCTTGACCTGCCCCTTAGATTGGGCGGAACAGTCACCAAAAATCGGCACTGTCCCACTAGAATCAAAACATTTGCCAGACTGTCCAACCTATTCTTGTCACTTTCACCACCTGTGGCTGCTGCTTTCTTTAGTTGCGGCTTGTCTGGATCTTGGAATGTTGGAGGCCCTATTATGAAAAAAAAATGGGTACATTTAGAAAATTGCAACCAGGCCCGGCGTTAAATCCATAGGACCCACGATTAATACTTGTGCCTTTCCCCCCTCTTCTTCATCACTCTGTGCAACCCCACTCATCTTCATCACTCTGTCCCCTTCTGCCCCCCCCTCTTCTACATCACTCTGTGCATTTCTGCCCCCTTTTTCTTCATCGCTCTATGCCTTTTTGCCCCCCTCTTCTTCATCACTCTGTGCCTCCCCCCCCTCTTTTTAATCACTCTGTGCCTTTCTGACCCCCTCTTCTTCATCACTCTGTGCCTTTCTCCCCTTCTTCATCACTCTGTGCCTTCTTCACCCTCTGCTTCAGCGCTCTGTGCCTCCCCCACTAATCTTCGTCACTCTGTGCCTTTCTGCCCCACTCTTCTTCATCACTCTGTGCCTCCCCCCTCTCTTCATCACTCTGTGCCTTTCTGCCCCACTCTTCATCACTCTGTGCCCACCCTCTTTTTCTTCATCACTCTGTGCCTCCCCTCCCTTTTCTTCTTCATCACTCTGTGCCCCCCCTCTTCTTCAACATTCTGTGCCTTTCTGACCCCCTCTTCATCACTCTGTGCCTTTCTGTCCCCCCTCTTCTTCATCACTCTGTGCCTTTCCCTTCCTTCATCACTCTGTGCCTTCTTCACCCTGTTTTTCATCGCTCTGTGTCCCCCCCTCTCTCCTTCGTCACTCTGTGCCTTTCTGTCCCACTTTTCTTCATCGCTCTGTGCCTCCCCTCCCTTCTTCATCACGCTGTGCCCTCCCTCTTCTTCATCACTGTGCCCCCCTATTCTTCATCACTGTGCCCCCCTATTCTTCATCACTCTGTGCCTTTCTGCCCCCCATCTTCTTCATCACTCCGTGCCTTTCCCCCTTCATCATTACTCTGTGCCCTCTTCCCCTTCTTCTTCATCACTCTGTGCCTCCCCTTTCTCTTCTTCATCACTCTGTGCCTTTCTGCCCCACTCTTCTTCATCACTCTGTGCCCCTCTCTTGTTCTTCATCACTCTGTGCCCCCCTCTTGTTCTTCATCACTCTGTGCCCCCCTCTTCTTCATCACTCTATGCCTTTCTGCCCCTCCATCTTTTTCATCACTCTGTGCCTTTCTGCCCCCATCTTCTTCATCACTCCGTGCCTTTTTGCTCCCCTCTTCTTCATCACTCTGTGCCTTTCTGCCCCCCTTTTTCATCAATCTGTGCCTCCCCCTCTCCACTTCATTACTCTGTGCCCCCCTCTTCTTCATCACTCTGTGCCTTTTTGCCCCCTCTTCTTCATCACTCTGTGCCTCTCTGCCCCCTCTTTTTCATCACTCTGTGCCCTCCCTCTTCTTCATCACTCTGTGCCCCCCATCTTCTTCATCACTCTGTGCCTTTCCCCCCTTCTTCATCACTCCGTGCCCTTTTCCCCCTTCTTCATCACTCTGTGCCTCCTTCCTCTCTTCTTCATCACTCTGTGCCTTTCTGCCCCACTCTTCTTCATCACTCTGTGCCCCCCTTTTGTTCTTCATCACTCTGTGCCTCCCCTCCCTTCTTCATCACTCTGTGCCCCCCCCTCTTCTTCATCACTGTGCCCCCTCTTCTTCATCACTCTGTGCCTTTCTGCCCCCCATCTTCTTCATCACTCTGTGCCTTTCTGCCCCCCTCTTCTTCATCACTGTGCCTGCCCCCTCTTCTTCATCACTGTGCCTTCCCTCTTCTTCATCACGCTGTGCCTTTCTGCCCCCCCTCTTCTTTATCACTATATGCCTTTCTGCCACTCCTCTTCTTCATCACTCTGTGCCTCCCCCCTTCTTCATCACTCTGTGCCTTTCTGCCCCCTCTACTTTTTCATCACTCTGTGCCTCCCCCTCTTCTTCATCACTCTGTGCCTTTCTGCCCCTGTCTTCGTCATCATTCTGTGCCCCCCCTCTTGTTCATCACTCTGTGCCATACTGCCCCCTCTTCTTCATCACTCTGTTCCTTTCTGCCCCCTCTTCTTCATCACTATGTGCCTTTCTGCTCCCCTTCTTCATCACTATGTGACTTTCTGTCCCCTCTTCTTCATTACTTTGCCTCCCCTCCCTTTTCTTCTTCATCACTCTGTGCCCCCATCTTCTTCATCACTCTGTGCCTCCCCCCTTCTTCATCACTCTGTGCCTTTCTGCCCCCTCTACTTTTTCATCACTCTGTGCCTCCCCCCTCTTCTTCATCACTCTGTGCCTTTCTGCCCCCGTCTTCGTCATCATTCTGTGCACCCCCTCTTGTTCATCACTCTGTGCCATACTGCCCCCTCTTCTTCATCACTCTGTGCCTTTCTGCCCCCTCTTCTTCATCACTCTGTGCCTTTCTGCCCCACTCTTCTTCATCACTCTGTGCCTTTCTGCCCCTTTTTTTCATCAATCTGTGCCTCCCCTCCCTTCTTCATCACTCTGTGCCCCCATCTTCTTCATCACTGTGCCCCCTTCTTCTTCATCACTCTGTGCCTTTCTGCCCCCCTCTTCTTCATAACTCTGTGCCTTTCTGCCCCTTTTTTTCATCAATCTGTGCCTCCCCCTCTCCACTTCATCACTCTGTGCCCTCACTCTTCTTAATCACTCTGTGCCCCCCCTTTTCTCCAACACTCTGTGCCTTTCTGCCCCCCTCTTCTCCAACACTCCGTGCCTTTCTGCCCCCCTCTTCTTCATCACTGTGCCTGCCCCCTCTTCTTCATCACTGTGCCTCCCCCCTCTTCTTCATCACGCTGTGCCTTTCTGCCCCCCCCCCTCTTCTTCATCACTCTGTGCCTTTCTGCCCCCCCCTCTTCTTCATTACTCTGTGCCTCCCCCCCTTCTTCATCACTCTGTGCCTTTCTGCCCCCTTCTTTTTCATCACTCTGTGCTTCCCCCCCTCTTCTTCATCACTCTGTGCCTCCCCCCTCTTCTTCATAACTCTGTGCCATACTGCCCCCCTCTTCTTCATCACTCTGTGCCTTTCTGCCCTTCTCTTCTTCATCACTTTGTGCCTTTCTGCCCCCCCCCATTTTTCATCACTCTGTGCCCCCTCCCTTCTTCATCACTCTGTGCCTTTCTGCCCCCCTCTTCTTCATCACTCTGTGCCTTTCTGCTCCCCCTTCTTTATCACTATGTGACTTTCTGCCCCTTCTTCTTCATCACTGTTCCTCCCCTCCCTTTTCTTCTTCATCGCTCTGTGCCTCCCCCTCTCGTCTTCATCACTCTGTGCCCCCCTCTTCTTCATCACTCTGTGCCTCCCCTTCTCTTATTCTCCACTCTGTGACTCCCCCCTCTTCTCCATCACTCTTTCCTGCAGGGATCTGTGTAACCCTGTATAATCCTCACCTGTCTAGCTGAGGGTGATCTGTTGATCCTGATGTAATGTGTGTCTATGTGACCCGCTCTCCTAGAGATCTGTGTAACCCTGTATAATCCTCACCTGTCTAGCTGAGGGTGATCTGTTGATCCTGATGTAATGTGTGTCTATGTGACCCGCTCTCCTAGAGATCTGTGTAACCCTGTATAATTCTCACCTGTCTAGCTGAGGGTGATCTGCTGATCGTGATGTAATGTGTGTCTATGTAACCCGCTCTCCCAGGGATCTGTGTAACCCTGTATAATCCTCACCTGTCTAGCGGAGGGTGATCTGCTGATCCTGATGTAGTGTGTATCTATGTAACCCGCTCTCCCAGGGATCTGTGTAACCCTGTATAATCCTCACCTGTCTAGCGGAGGGTGATCTGCTGATCCTGATGTAATGTGTGTCTATGTAACCTGCTCTCCCAGGGATCTGTGTAACCCTGTATAATCCTCACCTGTCTATCTGAGGGTGATCTGCTGATCCTGATGTAATGTGTGTCTATGTAACCTGCTCTCCCAGGGATCTGTGTAACCCTGTATAATCCTCAGTGGTCTGTCTGAGAGTGATCTGCTGATCTTGCTGTAATGTGTGTCTATGTAACCCGCTCTCCCAGGGATCTGTGTAACCCTGTACAATCCTCACCTGTCTATCTGAGGGTGATCTGCTGATCCTGATGTAATGTGTGTCTATGTAACCTGCTCTCCCAGGGATCTGTGTAACCCTGTATAATCCTCAGTGGTCTGTCTGAGGGTGATCTGCTGATCCTGATGTAATGTGTGTCTATGTAACCCGCTCTCCCAGGGATCTGTGTAACCCTGTATAATCCTCACCTGTCTATCTGAGGGTGATCTGCTGATCCTGATGTAATGTGTGTCTATGTAACCATGTATAATCCTCACCTGTCTAGCTGAGAGTGATCTGCTGATCCTCATGTAATGTGTGTCTATGTAACCCGCTCTCCCAGGGATCTGTGTAACCCTGTATAATCCTCACCTGTCTATCTGAGGGTGATCTGCTGATCCTGATGTAATGTGTGTCTATGTAACCTTGTATAATCCTCACCTGTCTAGCTGACGGTGCTCTGCTGATCCTCATGTAATGTGTGTCTATGTAACCTGCTCTCCCAGGGATCTGTGTAACCCTGTATAATCCTCAGTGGTCTGTCTGAGGGTGATCTGCTGATCCTGATGTAATGTGTGTCTATGTAACCCGCTCTCCCAGGGATCTGTGTAACCCTGTATAATCCTCACCTGTCTATCTGAGGGTGATCTGCTGATCCTCATGTAATGTGTGTCTATGTAACCTGCTCTCCCAGGGAGCTGTGAATGAATCCAGTGCTCAGTCTCAGCAGCTATCAGCCAGCACACAGCATAGAGCCAGCCTCCTCCTCCTGTATAGAAAACAAAATACCTCCACAATGCAGATCTTTGCTACTCGGCAACTAGATGGGCAATTATATACATAACATTGGTGCAAAACAAGACACCGAGACCTCCAGACTACAATACATGATGGATCCGGGGGTAGTAACGGCTCAGTGCTGCACACAGTGATCAGTGCACTGGTCGTGAGTGTGTCTATGAAGACAGATCCATGTGTGTGTGTGACATCACCGGGTCATGTGGTTACAGCAGTCACATGGTACACAGTCACTGTGACATCACCGGGTCATGTGGTTACAGCGGTCACATGGTACACAGTCACTGTGACATCACCGGGTCATGTGGTTACAGCAGTCACATGGTACACAGTGCAGGAGGCACATAGTTGCCAATTCCGCTTATAACACGCGGAATTGGGCTTGTTTTATTTTTAAGTTGCGTTTTTTTTCTGCTTGCTGCGGGTTGCAAGTTTTTGGGCTTTACAAGCTCGGCACTTTTTTTTTTTTTTTTTTCTTTTTTTTTTTTATAAAAAGCTTTATTGCTTTGTTCAGTTTTGGACGCTGCTGGCCTCTTAAGTGACGTGACTCAGCTGTTACCACGTGTGTGTTAGAAGGAGCTCTTAGCTGAAGGGAGCAGTAGAACTGGGAAGAGGTGAGAGTCGGGGATTTAACAACATGTGAAATTCAGATCTCCATGTGTGGTTTAGTGGGGAACTTGTGCATGGGGTGGGTATAGCTGAGGGCCCCAGGGGGATGTACAATGGTGTCAGTACATCTGTCTGTAGTATGTATCTTGTACAGAATATTCTCTCTGTATACTGTATATTATATTTATATGTGCTCTGTCTGTATGTAGAATACACAGTCGGGGCCATTCCAGGATTTAAGATGTGACACTGTTTAAGGGTTAACATATTAACACATTAATTGCCTAAGGTTAAACTGCATGTCCTCTGACTGCAGGGAAACAGAGTATTATTCTATTTACATTCACTTTTAATCTTGTATGTGTCCCGGACTGGTCACCATTCATAGTAGATAAATAAAGTATTGGAATTATTAACTCTCATTCAATGCATTTTAATAGCAGTGAGAACACAATTGGTCAATGTTGTACTGTACCAGATACTGTGTGAAACATGGTATAGTATTTTATTGGTATTTTATCCAATGTTCTATTGAGGAAACATTGAAGACAGATTGTAGAAATCTTTATATGTATTTATTTAATAATGAACAATAAACGTTGTGGTTTTCAGTACACTAACACCCCTGTCCCCTGTAAGATGGGCTTTTTTAAGATTGTTTTGGGCATGTTTTTTATTTCAGAGTTGGCAACCCTGAGCAGACAGCTGGCAGTCACACGCAGATAATAGGTAAGAAGGGGGATGTGATGGGGACGTGTGAGTACAGCTGCTGGGCAGAGGGGTGTAATAGAAGTAGCACAATGCTGTCCTCAGTATTATTGTGTTACTGACATTAGTGACACGTGTACATGGGCAGACTGCCAGGGGACCTTTACATACTTCTCTAGGGTGTTGTCCCTGCTGACTGCACATGTCAGGAAGATAAGTTGTTGGAATGTGCCAAATAGACAATGGATTTACTTATGATTATAAATATTACCTGTGTTTGGACTTTCATTAACCATTTATATCCATGACTCTGTCACTGGGAACAGGATACATGTGTGTATGTAAAGCATGTTGTCAGAGGGACATGTGTGAGGAAAGCATGTGGACAGAGGGGACGTGTGTGTGCGTGAGGAAACCATGTGGCCAGGGAGGACGTGCGTGAGGAAACCATGTGGACAGGGGGGACGTACGTGCGTGCGTGAGGAAAGCATGTAGACAGAGGGGACGTGCGTGAGGAAAGCATGTGGACAGGGGGGACGTGCTTTTGTGTGTGAGGAAAGAATATGAACAGGGGGGACGTGCAGGCGTGAGAAAAGCATGTGGACAGGGAGGACGTGCAGGCGTGAGGAATGCATGTGGACAGAGCGGACGTGCGTGCGTAAAGCATGTGGACAGAGGGCACGTGCGTGAGGAGAGCATGTGGACAGAGGGGACATCCGTGAGGAAAGCATGTGGACAGAGTGGACGTGCGTGCAGGCCCTTCGCTCCCATTAGGCAACCTTAGGCAGTCGCCTAGGGCGCTGGGACCTGCAGGGCACCGCTGACTAGATTTTCTAATCTAGTCAGCGGTTCAGTGGCTCGGGAGAGAAGTGCAAGGGCGGTGGGGTGTTTTTCAATGTCCGTGACGTCAGTGATCATGTGATAGTCTGTCCGGCGGCACCTCTGAGGTATCACACTGTCTGTCACTGACAGTGTGAATAAAGAGGGGATCGTGCGTGAGGAAAGCATGTGAACAGAGGGGATGTGCAGACGTGAGGAAAGCATGTGGACAGAGTGGACGTGCGTGCGGAAAGCATGTGGACTGAGGGGACATGCGTGAGGAAAGCATGTGGACAGAGAGGACGTGCGTGCGTGCGTAAAGCATGTGGACAGGGGGGATCGTGCATGAGGAAAGCATGTGTACAGAGCAGACGTGCGTGCGTAAAGCATGTGGACAGGGGGGACGTGCGTGAGGAAAGCATGTGGACAGAGAGGACGTGCGTGCGTGCGTAAAGCATGTGGACAGGGGGGATCGTGCATGAGGAAAGCATGTGTACAGAGCAGACGTGCGTGCGTAAAGCATGTGGACAGGGGGGACGTGCGTGAGGAAAGCATGTGGACAGACTTGACGTGCGTGAGGAAAGCATGTGGACAGGGGGGGATCATGCGTGAGGAAAGCATGTGGACAGAGGGGACGTGTGTGAGGAAAGCATGTGGACAGTGGAGACGTGCGTAAGGAAAGCATGTGGACAGAGGGAACGTGTGTGAGGAAAGTATGTGGACAGAGGGGACGTGCGTTTGTGTGTGAGGAAAGAATATGGACACAGGGGACGTGCATGAGGAAAGCATGTGGACAGGGGGGGACATGCGTGAGGAAAGCATGTGGACAGGGGGGGACGTGCGTGCGTGAGGAAAGCATGTGGACAGGGGGGGACGTGCGTGCGTGAGGAAAGCATGTGGACAGGGGGGGGACGTGCGTGCGTGAGGAAAGCATGTGGACAGGGGGGGGACGTGCGTGCGTGTGGAAAGCATGTGGACAGGGGGGGGACGTGCGTGCGTGAGGAAAGCATGTGGACAGGGGGGACGTGCGTGAGGAAAGCATGTGGACAGGGGGGACGTGCGTGCGTGAGGAAAGCATGTGGACAGGGGGGGACGTGCGTGCGTGAGGAAA
The DNA here is from genome assembly GCF_038048845.1 of Mixophyes fleayi. NCBI lineage: Eukaryota > Metazoa > Chordata > Amphibia > Anura > Limnodynastidae > Mixophyes > Mixophyes fleayi. The sequence goes on from NC_134405.1 coordinate 5,383,471, forward strand.
GCATGTGGACAGGGGGGGGACGTGCGTGCGTGAGGAAAGCATGTGGACAGGGGGGGGACGTGCGTGCGTGTGGAAAGCATGTGGACAGGGGGGGGGACGTGCGTGCGTGAGGAAAGCATGTGGACAGGGGGGACGTGCGTGAGGAAAGCATGTGGACAGGGGGGACGTGCGTGCGTGAGGAAAGCATGTGGACAGGGGGGACGTGCGTGCGTGAGGAAAGCATGTGGACAGGGTGGACGTGCGTGCGTGAGGAAAGCATGTGGACAGGGGGGACGTGCGTGCGGAAAGCATGTGGACAGGGGGGACATGCGTGCGTGAGGAAAGCATGTGGACAGGGGGGGACGTGAGTGCGTGAGGAAAGCATGTGGACAGGGGGGACGTGCGTGCGTGAGGTAAGCATGTGGACAGGGGGGACGTGCGTGCGTGAGGTAAGCATGTGGACAGGGGGGACGTGCGTGCGTGAGGAAAGCATGTGGACAGGGGGGGACGTGCGTGCGTGAGGAAAGCATGTGGACAGGGGGGGACGTGCGTGCGTGAGGAAAGCATGTGGACAGGGGGGACGTGCGTGCGTGAGGAAAGCATGTGGACAGGGGGGACGTGCGTGCGTGAGGAAAGCATGTGGACAGGGGGGACGTGCGTGCGTGAGGAAAGCATGTGGACAGGGGGGACGTGCGTGCGTGAGGAAAGCATGTGGACAGGGGGGACGTGCGTGCGTGCGTGAGGAAAGCATGTGGACAGGGGGGACGTGCGTGCGTGAGGAAAGCATGTGGACAGGGGGGACGTGCGTGCGTGAGGAAAGCATGTGGACAGGGGGGACGTGCGTGCGTGAGGAAAGCATGTGGACAGGGTGGACGTGCGTGCGTGAGGAAAGCATGTGGACAGGGGGGACGTGCGTGCGGAAAGCATGTGGACAGGGGGGACGTGCGTGCGTGAGGTAAGCATGTGGACAGGGGGGGACGTGAGTGCGTGAGGAAAGCATGTGGACAGGGGGACGTGCGTGCGTGAGGAAAGCATGTGGACAGGGGGGACGTGCGTGCGTGAGGAAAGCATGTGGACAGGGGGGACGTGCGTGCGTGAGGAAAGCATGTGGACAGAGGGGACGTGCAGGCGTGAGGAAAGCATGTGGACAAGGGGGACGTGCGTGCGTGCGTGAGGAAGGCATGTGGACAAGGGGGACGTGCGTGCGTGAGGAAGGCATGTGGACAGGGGGGACGTGCGTGCGTGAGGAAGGCATGTGGACAGGGGGGACGTGCGTGCGTGAGGAAGGCATGTGGACAGAGGGGACGTGTGTGAGGAAAGCATGTGGACAGTGGAGACGTGCGTAAGGAAAGCATGTGGACAGAGGGGACGTGTGTGAGGAAAGCATGTGGACAGTGGAGACGTGTGTGAGGAAAGCATGTTTACAGAGTGGACTTGCAAGAGGAAAGCATGTGGACAGAGGGGACGAGCGTTTGTGTGTGAGGAAAGAATATGGACACAGGGGACGTGCATGAGGAAAGCATGTGGACAGGGGGGGACATGCGTGCGTGAGGTAAGCATGTGGACAGGGGGGACGTGCGTGAGGAAAGCATGTGGACAGGGGGGACGTGCGTGCGTGAGGAAAGCATGTGGACAGGGGGGGACGTGCGTGCGTGAGGAAAGCATGTGGACAGGGGGGGACGTGCGTGCGTGAGGAAAGAATGTGGACAGGGGGGACGTGCGTGCGTGAGGAAAGAATGTGGACAGGGGGGACGTGCGTGCGTGAGGAAAGCATGTGGACAGGGGGGACGTGCGTGCGTGAGGAAAGAATATGGACACAGGGGACGTGCATGAGGAAAGCATGTGGACAGGGGGGGACATGCGTGCGTGAGGTAAGCATGTGGACAGGGGGGACGTGCGTGAGGAAAGCATGTGGACAGGGGGGACGTGCGTGCGTGAGGAAAGCATGTGGACAGGGGGGGACGTGCGTGCGTGAGGAAAGCATGTGGACAGGGGGGGACGTGCGTGCGTGAGGAAAGAATATGGACACAGGGGACGTGCATGAGGAAAGCATGTGGACAGGGGGGGACATGCGTGCGTGAGGTAAGCATGTGGACAGGGGGGACGTGCGTGAGGAAAGCATGTGGACAGGGGGGACGTGCGTGCGTGAGGAAAGCATGTGGACAGGGGGGGACGTGCGTGCGTGAGGAAAGCATGTGGACAGGGGGGGACGTGCGTGCGTGAGGAAAGCATGTGGACAGGGGGGACGTGCGTGCGTGAGGAAAGAATGTGGACAGGGGGGACGTGCGTGCGTGAGGAAAGCATGTGGACAGGGGGGACGTGCGTGCGTGAGGAAAGCATGTGGACAGGGGGGACGTGCGTGCGTGAGGAAAGCATGTGGACAGGGTGGACGTGCGTGCGTGAGGAAAGCATGTGGACAGGGGGGACGTGCGTGCGGAAAGCATGTGGACAGGGGGGACATGCGTGCGTGAGGTAAGCATGTGGACAGGGGGGGACGTGAGTGCGTGAGGAAAGCATGTGGACAGGGGGGACGTGCGTGCGTGAGGAAAGCATGTGGACAGGGGGGACGTGCGTGCGTGAGGAAAGCATGTGGACAGGGGGGACGTGCGTGCGTGAGGAAAGCATGTGGACAGAGGGGACGTGCAGGCGTGAGGAAAGCATGTGGACAAGGGGGACGTGCGTGCGTGAGGAAGGCATGTGGACAAGGGGGACGTGCGTGCGTGAGGAAGGCATGTGGACAGGGGGGACGTGCGTGCGTGAGGAAGGCATGTGGACAGGGGGGACGTGCGTGCGTAAGGAAGGCATGTGGTCAGGGGGGGATCGTGAGGCCATGAGGAAAGCATGTGGACAGAGGGGACGTGCGTGAGGAAAGCATGTGGACAGAGGGGACGTGCGTAAGGAAAGCATGTGGACAGAGGGGACGTGCGTGAGGAAAGCATGTGGACAGAGGGGACGTGCGTGAGGAAAGCATGTGGACAGAGGGGATGTGCGTGAGGAAAGCATGTGGACAGAGGGGACGTGCGTGAGGAAAGCATGTGGACAGAGCAGACGTGCGTGAGGAAAGCATGTGGACAGGGGGGACGTGCGTGCGTGAGGAAAGCATGTGGACAGGGGGGACGTGCGTGCGTGAGGAAAGCATGTGGACAGGGGGGACGTGCGTGCGTGAGGAAAGCATGTGGACAGAGGGGACGTGCAGGCGTGAGGAAAGCATGTGGACAAGGGGGACGTGCGTGCGTGAGGAAGGCATGTGGACAAGGGGGACGTGCGTGCGTGAGGAAGGCATGTGGACAGGGGGGACGTGCGTGCGTGAGGAAGGCATGTGGACAGGGGGGACGTGCGTGCGTAAAGAAGGCATGTGGTCAGGGGGGGATCGTGAGGCCATGAGGAAAGCATGTGGACAGAGGGGACGTGCGTGAGGAAAGCATGTGGACAGAGGGGACGTGCGTGAGGAAAGCATGTGGACAGAGGGGACGTGCGTGAGGAAAGCATGTGGACAGAGGGGACGTGCGTGAGGAAAGCATGTGGACAGAGGGGATGTGCGTGAGGAAAGCATGTGGACAGAGGGGACGTGCGTGAGGAAAGCATGTGGACAGAGCAGACGTGCAAGAGGAAAGCATGTGGACAGAGGGGACGTGCGTGCGTAAGGAAAGCGGGTGGACGTGCGTGCATGAGGAAAGTATGTGGCCAGAGGGGACCTGCAAGAGAAAAACATGTGGACAGAGCGGATGTGCGTGCGTAAAGCATGTGGACAGAGGGGACGTGCAGGAGTGCGGAAAGCATGTGGACAGAGGAGACGTGCGTGAGGAAAGCATGTGGACAGAGGGGACGTGCGGGAGGAAAGCATGTGGACAGAGGGGACCTGTGTGAGGAAAGCATGTGGACAGAGGGGACGTGCGGGAGGAAAGCATGTGGACAGAGGACCTGTGTGAGGAAAGCATGTGGACTGAGGGGACATGCGTGTGTAAGGAAAGCGGGTGAACGTGCGTGAGGAAAGCATGTGGACAGAGCGGACGTGCGTGCGTGCGTAAAGCATGTGGACAGAGGGGACGTGTGTGAGGAAAGCATGTGGACAGAACGGACGTGCATGCGTAAAGCATGTGGACAGAGGGGATGTATGTGAGGAAAGCATGTGGACAAAGTGGACGTGCGTGAGGAAAGCATGTGGACAGAGGGGACGTGCGTGAGGAAAGCATTCGGACAGAGGGGACGTGCGTGAGGAAAGCATTCGGACAGAGGGGACGTGCGTGAGGAAAGCATTCGGACAGAGGGGACGTGCGTGAGGAAAGCATTCGGACAGAGGGGACGTGCGTGAGGAAAGCATTCGGACAGAGGGGACGTGCGTGAGGAAAGCATTCGGACAGAGGGGACGTGCGTGAGGAAAGCATTCGGACAGAGGGGACGTGCGTGAGGAAAGCATTCGGACAGAGGGGACGTGCGTGAGGAAAGCATTCGGACAGAGGGGACGTGCAGGCGTGAGGAAAGCATGTGGACAAGGGGGGCGTGCGTGCGTGAGGAAGGCATGTGGACAGGGGGGACGTGCGTTCGTGAGGAAAGCATGTGGTCAGGGGGGGGATCGTGCGGCCATGAGGAAATCATGTGGAAAGGGGGGATCGTGCGTGAGGAAAGCATGTGGACAGAGGGGACGTACGTGAGGAAAGCATGTGGACTGAGGGGACGTGCGTGCGTGCGTAAAGCATGTGGACAGAGGGGACGTGCATTTGTGTGTAAGGAAAGCATGTAGACGGGATGTGCGTGAGTAGAGCATGTGAACAGGGGGGACTTGCGTGCGTTGGGAGAGCATGCGGACAGGGGGGATCGTGCGTGAGGAAAGCATGTGGACAGAGGGGACGTGCGTGAGAAAAGCATGTGGACAGAGAGGACGTGTGTGAGGAAAGCATGTGGACAGAGGGGACGTGCGGGAGGAAAGCATGTGGACAGAGGGGACCTGTGTGAGGAAAGCATGTGGACAGAGAGGACGTGCGGGAGGAAAGCATGTGGACAGAGGACCTGTGTGAGGAAAGCATGTGGACAGAGGGGACATGCAGGCATGAGGAAAGCATGTGGACAGAGTGGACGTGCAAGAGGAAAGCATGTGGACTGAGGGGACATGCGTGCGTAAGGAAAGCGGGTGGACGTGCGTGCGTGAGGAAAGCATGTGGACAGGGGGTACGTGTGTGAGGAAAGCATGTGGACAGTGGAGACGTGCGTGAGGAAAGTATGTGGACAGAGGGGACGTGCCTGAGGAAAGCATGTTTACAGAGCGGACTTGCAAGATGAAAACATGTGGACAGAACGGACGTGCGTGCGTAAAGCATGTGGACAGAGGGGACGAGCGTGTGTGTTTGAGGAAAGAATATGAACACAGGGGACGTGCATGAGGAAAGCATGTGGACAGGGGGGACGTGCGTGCTTGAGAAAAGCATGTGGACAGGGGGGACGTGCGTGCGTGAGGAAAGCATGTGGACAGGGGGGACGTGCGTGAGGAAAGCATGTGGACAGAGGGGACGTGCAGGCGTGAGGAAGGCATGTGGACAGGGGGGACGTGCGTGCTTGAGAAAAGCATGTGGACAGGGGGGACGTGCGTGCGTGAGGAAAGCATGTGGACAGAGCGGATGTGCTTGCGTAAAGCATGTGGACAGAGGGGACGTGTGTGAGGAAAGCATGTGGACAGTGGAGACATGCGTGAGGAAAGTATGTGGACAGAGGGGTCGTGCGTGAGCAAAGCATGTTTTCAGAGCGGACGTGCAAGAGGAAAGCATGTGGACAGAGCGGATTTGCGTGCGTAAAGCATGTGGACAGAGGGGACCTGTGTGAGGAAAGCATGTGGACAGAGGGGACATGCAGGCGTGAGGAAAGCATATGGACAGAGTGGACGTGCGTGCGGAAAGCATGTGGACAGTGGGGACGTGCTTTTCTGCATGAGGAAAGCATGTGGACAGAGGGGACGTGCATTCGTGAGGAAAGCATGTGGCCCGGAGGGATCATGCGTTAGAAAAGCATGTGGCCAGGGGGGTTCTTGCGTTAGGAAAGCATGTGGACAGGGGGGGATTGTGCGTGCTTGAGGAAAACATGTGGACAGGGGGGATTGTGCGTTAGAAAAGCATGTGGACAGGGGGGATCGTGCGTTAGGAAAGCATGTGGACACAGGTGACGTGCGTGAGAAAAGCATGTTTACAGGGGGATCATGCGTGAGGAAAGCATGTGGACAGAGGGGACGTGCGTGAGAAAAGCATGTGGACAGAGGGGACATGCGTGAGGAAAGCATGTGGACAGAGGGGACGTGCGTCAGGAAAGCATGTGGAAAGAGGGGACGTGCGTCAGGAAAGCATGTGGACAGAGGGGACATGCGTGCGGAAAGCATGTGGACCGACGGGACGTGCAGGCGTGAGGAAAGCATGTGGACAGAGGGGACGTGCATGCATGAGGAAAGCATGTGGACATAGAGGACGTGCGTGAGGAACGCATGTGGACAGAGAGGGCGTGCGTGAGGAAAGCATGTGGACAGAGGGGACGTGCGTGAGGAAAGCATGTGGACAGAGGGGACGTGCGTGAGGAAAGCATGTGGACAGAGGGGACGTGCATGCATGAGGAAAGCATGTGGACATAGAGGACGTGCGTGAGGAACGCATGTGGACAGAGAGGGCGTGCGTGAGGAAAGCATGTGGACAGAGGGGACGTGCGTGAGGAAAGCATGTGGACAGAGGGGACGTGCGTGAGGAAAGCATGTGGACCGAGGGGACGTGCGTGTGTGAGGAAAGCTTGTGGACAGGGGGTATCGTGCGTGCGTGAGGAAAGCATGTGTACGGGGGATCGTGCGTGCGTTAGGAAAGCATGTGGACAGGGGGGGGATTGTGCATTCGTGAAGAATGCATGTTGACAGGAGGGATCGTGCGTGTGTGAGGAAAGCATGTGGACAGGGGGGACGTGCTTGAGGAAAGCATGTGGACAGGGGGGACGTGCGTGTGTGAGGAAAGCATGTGGACAGTGGGGACCTGCGTGAGGAAAGCATGTGGACAGAGGGTACATGCAGGCATGAGGAAAACATGTGGACAGAGTGTACGTGCGTGCGGAAAGCATGTGGACAGTGGGGACGTGCGTTTGTGCGTGCGGAAAGCATGTGGACAGTGGGGACGTGCGTGCGCGAGGAAAGCATGTGGACAGAGGGGGCGTGCTTGCGTGAGTAAAGCATGTGGAGAGGACGTATGTGCGTGCGTGCTTGAGGAATGCATGTGGACAGGGGGGGATCGTGCGTGCTTGAGGAATGCATGTGGACAGCGGGGTTCGTGCGTGCGTGAGGAAAGCATGTGGACAGATCGGATGTGCGTGCGTAAAGCATGTGGACAGAGGGGATGTGCGTTTGTGTGTGAGGAAAGAATATGGACAGAGGGGACATGCGTGAGGAAAGCATGTGGACAGGGGGGACGTGGTGAGGAAAGCATGTGGACAGAGGGGACGTGCAGGCGTGCGGAAAGCATGTGGACAGAGTGGCCGCGCGTGCGGAAAGCATGTGGGCAGAGGGGACGTGCGTTTGTGCGTGAGGAAAGAATATGGACAGAGGAGACGTGCGTGAGGAAAGCATGTGGACAGAGGGGGCGTGTGTCTGTGTAAAGCTTGTGGACAAAGGGGACATTTGTGTGTGTGTAAAGCTTGTGGACAGAGAGGACGTGTGTGTAAAGCTTGTGGACAGAGAGGACGTGTGTGTAAAGCTTGTGGACAGAGAGGACGTGTGTGTAAAGCTTGTGGACAGAGAGGACGTGTGTGTAAAGCTTGTGGACAGAGAGGACGTGTGTGTAAAGCTTGTGAACAGAGGCGACGTGTGTAAAGCTTGTGGACAGAGGGGGACCCGTGTGTGTATGTGAAAAGCATGTGCACAGAGGGGACGTGTCTGGTGTGTGTAATGAATGCGGACAGAGGTTACGTGTGTGCGTAAAGCATGGTTATTGGGGTGGTCCTGATTAACAGGATGTGTGTTCCTCTCTTTCCCCAGCCGTTCTGTGATCTTGGTCTATTTCCTCCAGTCTGGACATACAGCACCTCTGTGCCAGCACCACTGTCACTCCGGAAACTGCTAAACTCCAAGGAGCAACTGTCTCACTCAGGTAAATGTACACATTGAAGTTATATACATATATACAGTGCATGACTGATGCTGGTACATACATACTGCACCCCACCACTGCCTGGCAGATCATACATACATACTGCAGCCCACCACTGCCTGGCAGATCATACATACATACTGCACCCCACCACTGCCTGGCAGATCATACATACATACTGCACCCCACCACTGCCTGCCAGATCATACATACATACTGCACCCCACCACTGCCTGCCAGATCATACATACATACTGCACCCCACCACTGCCTGCCAGATCATACATACATACTGCACCCCATCACTGACTGCTAGATCATACATACATACTGCACCCCACCACTGCCTGTCAGATCATACATACATACATACTACACCCCACCACTGCCTGTCAGATCATACATACATACTGCACCCCACCACTGCCTGCCAGATCATACATACATACTGCACCCCACCACTGACTGCTAGATCATACATATATACTGCACCCCACCACTGCCTGTCAGATCATACATACATACATACTACACCCCACCACTGCCTGTCAGATCATACATACATACTGCACCCCACCACTGCCTGCCAGATCATACATACATACTGCACCCCACCACTGCCTGCCAGATCATACATACATACTGCACCCCACCACTGACTGCTAGATCATACATATATACTGCACCTCACCACTGCCTGTCAGATCATACATACATACATACTACACCCCACCACTGCCTGTCAGATCATACATACATACTGCACCCCACCACTGCCTGCCAGATCATACATACATACTGCACCCCACCACTGACTGCTAGATCATACATATATACTGCACCCCACCACTGCCTGTCAGATCATACATACATACATACTACACCCCACCACTGCCTGTCAGATCATACATACATACTGCACCCCACCACTGCCTGCCAGATCATACATACATACTGCACCCCACAACTGCCTGCCAGATCATACATACATACTGCACCCCACCGCTGCCTGCCAGATCATACATACATACATACATACTGTACCCCACCACTGCCTGCCAGAACATTCATACGTACTGCACCCCACCGCTGCCTGCCAGATCATACATACATACTGCACCCCACCGCTGCCTGCCAGGTCATTCATACATACTGCACCCCACCGCTGCCTGCCAGATCATACATACATACTGTACCCCACCACTGCCTTCCAGATCATACATACATACATACTGCACCCCACCACTGACTGCTAGATCATACATATATACTGCACCCCACCACTGACTGCTAGATCATACATACATACTGCACCCCACCACTGCCTGTCAGATCATACATACATATATACTGCACCCCACCACTGCCTGTCAGATCATACATACATACATACTGTACCTCACCACTGCCTGCCAGAACATTCATACATACTGCACCCCACCGCTGCCTGCCAGATCATACATACATACATACTGCACCCCACGTAGAAAAAATGTATTGTAAAAGTTTATTTCATGTAGTGGTCAGCTGCCAATTTATATCATTGCAAATGTACTGATTTTTTATATTGAGTTATATTTATGTATTGGGAGTATTGATTTGATATCTGAAACAGTATACCAGGGGAGGATATATGCAAACTAGACCTTTTGGTGTGTCCAACACATCCCTTAGCCTGAAAGCACAGGATTCGGTAATTTTACTTGTTGGGCTTCCTATCTCTATAAGACAAGATACAGGCAGTCATAGCAAGTTTTAGGAACTCACAGATTGACTTTTGTAAGTTAAATGCAAGATTACAGGATTTATTGCACCTTAATGGTAATTATTGAATATAGTATATCAGACTTTGTGGAGCCACTAGCTTCTAAGTAAACAGCTGTTAAGCCCCTCCAGGTTGATTTATGTGCACGCTGCATGAAGCAGCCTGGATTGGTTAAAGGGACAAGAGGCTGGATTACCTCCTGCCAGGGTATGTGTGCAAAACTGTATGTAATGAGCTCTTTGACCATGTAATGTATCATTATTTTATATGTAGCTCTGAAAAGATTGCTAGTACCACAAACTGGTGTGTATCTGTCCCCATAAGGGCTACTTGAGCTAATAAAACATCACTGCTTCAAGATACTGCTTTGACGCCTAATTACCTGCTGTAAATTCCTGTGACCTGCAGACTAGAACACATCTAATCCGTTATCTAGTTGTTCTGAGGTTGAATTCCAGCATCCAGTACCAACGTTCTGCCTGCTATCCTGCAGCTCTGGCCAGTGTGATAGATCATCCACAGCAACCCTGATCTGAAGGCAAGATGTCAGGTGTACCAGCCAGGTGCCCAGCAAGGGGGTACTATAGCAGCGGGAGTTACACAGAAGGATGCGATTCTAGGTGCCGGTGAAGGAGCCTAGTGATGGCAGCAGCAAAAGCCCATCCTACTGCGGCTAAAGGGCGCATTTGGGAGAAATAAAGGCCTGACTGCAGAGAGTTGAGAATGAGAGGAGAGAAAGTGAGACATGCGTTTGTATACTAATCGCTAAAGTAGTTTGGAGGCAAAGAGGAGGAGAGAAATAGGGAGGTAGCTGGAGAGAGAGGATGGATCGAGATATGGTTTCTTTAGAATTGGTGAGATGAGCACATGTTTAAATGAGGATGGAAATATGCCAGTGGAGAGAGACAGGTTGAAGAGGTGAGATAGAGTTGGGCATGCAGTGGAGGAGACGGAGTGGAGAAGATGGAAGGGAATAGAGTCCAGGGGGCAGGTTGTAGGGTGAGATGATGAGACGAGTGCAGAAGCTTCATCTTCAGTTACTGGAGTGAATGAATTAAAGGTGGATTGGGGAGTGTAGGTAATGGTGGGTGGAGTGAGTGGAATTTGGCATGAGGAAATATCTTGTCGAATGGTGTCGATTTTATCTTTGAAATAGGTGGCAAAATCATGGGCTGTGATTGAGGAAGGGGGAGGAGGGGAGAGAAGTGAGTTGAAGATTGCAAAGAGGCGACGTGGGTTAGAAGACTGGGTGGCTATTAAAGATTTGAAGAATGTTTGGCAATTGAAAGGGCAGCGCTGTAAGATGAAAGGATGAAGTTATAGTGGAGGAAATCAGGATAGGAACGAGATTTCCTCCAGTGGAGGTGCAGGAGCACTTTTGCAGGTAGCTGGTCTGTTTGTTGTGCCATGGTTGGGGTTTGGATGGTCGGAGACTATATGTAGTAGCTGGAGCTGCATTGTCTACACCTGAAGTGAGTGTTTTGTTGTACAACGAGGCAGCCTGATTAGGACAGGACAATGCAGTCATTGGAGAAAATAGCTGTTTTAGTGAAAACCAGAAGTAGATTGGGTTAAGAGTACTTAGGGTTTGTTGTGTACTTGTGGATTTGAGTGCAGGGGGGGGGGGGGCATGAGGTTGAGGTAAGGTGAGACTGAAGGAAAGGAGGTTGTGGTCAGAGAGTGGGAAGGCTAAGTTGGAGAAACTAGAGATGGAGCAGTATCGAGGAGAAGACAAGGTCAAAGGAGTGGTCATCACAGTGTGTGGGAGATGAGGTCCATTGTGAGAGACCAAAGGAGGAAGCAAGTGAAAGAAGTTTAGTGGCAGAAGAGACAGTGAGATTATCAATGGGAATGTTGAAATCACCTAGTATGAGAGTAGGCAGGTCAAAGGATAGGAAATAAGTGAGCCATGCTGCAAAGTTGTCAAGAAATTGGGAAACTTAACCTGGGGGTAATAAATGACAGCAACACAAAGGCAAAGAGGATAAAATAGACAGATAGTGTGGACTTCAAAGGAAGAGAATAAGAGTGAGGGTTCAGAGGGTATGACTCTGAGGGTGTAGTTTGGAGAAAGTAAAGCGCCTACTCCACCGCATTGTCTGTTTCCGAGTCTGGGAGTGTGGCTAAAGAAGAGTCTGCCATAGGAGAGAGCAGCAGGGAATATAGTGTCAATGGAGGGGAGTCAAGATTCTGTAATGGCAAGGAGGTTGAGGGATTTAGAAATGAATAGATCATGGCGTTACAAACAGATCTGGCATTCCATAGTGCACAGGAGAAGGTAAGAGAGGGTATTGGAGATATGTGGATTGGTTGGCTGGATTGCAAGTACAGGGTGGATGGAAAGGCTTAGGGTGGAGCAAGAAGCGTGAGCAGATAATGGAGATTTTACGGGGCACAGGGTTAGGTGAGGTTTCACCATCAGCCATGAGAAGACGCAGGGCGCGTAAGAGGACATGTGAGGATGTTTTGTGGGTGTGAGGTTTATTTCTGTTTATATAGGCTGGTGAGTGTGGTGGGTGCAGGAGATAAAACAGTACATATGTACAGAATAGCGAGGAGGGAAGTAGTGAAGCGGAAATCATAATCTGGGAGGGAGAAATAGGATGATGGAGAAAGAAGAGGAGTTTGGACTGACAGTAAATAGGAGAGACTGTAAATTGAGTAGGTGCATGATGCAGAGATGTGAATGAAAGTTTATTAGCTAGGGTTGGTAATGAGAAAGTGGAAAGGAACAATTGATTCAATGAAAGAGGTGAAAGGTACTTTACTGCCCCCTGGCTGAGGTTAATGGTGTAGGCAGTTTCTACCGCTCTGACACGACCAGGCTTAGTAGGATGCTGACAGTTGGGTGCAGAGGGTCCAGCAGCCAAACAGAGATGGTAACAGCAATCACAATTGAGCTCAGTGGGGAGCTGAGCAGACGTTGATCAAGTGGCTCCAGCGACACTTCATACTACACGTCGACTTCGATGTCAACCGTGGCACACCAAAGCAACACGAAATCTTCAAAAACTGTCCCGTAAAGCAGAACATCACTGGCGTAAATCTCGAAGCTCTAATGACTTCTTCACATATACTTCTGTCTACCACTCCTATCGAAATGCTCTGGACACTGCAAAACAAACATACTTTCAATCTCTTATCTATGCTCAGGCTTCTAACCCCAAACGCCTTTTCAATACATTTAATCATCTTCTCAATCCTCCCACCCCGAACCCTCCATCTACTATCAGTGCTCAGGACCTTGCTTCCTACTTCAAGGACAAGATTGACAAGATCAGACTAGAAATGGTATCCTCTTCCTCAACAAGCCATCAGCTCATTTCCTTCCCTCTACCCTCTGACACCCTTTCTTCATTTGACCCCACAAATGAAGAGGAAATTTCTACGCTCTTCTTATCTTCCTACTCTACCTCCTGTCCTCTTGATCCTATTCCCTCGCAAATTGGTAGATCCCTGTCTTCTGTGCTCATTTCACCTCTAACTCAAATCTGTAATCTCTCACTCTCTACTGGCATCTTTCCATCACTATACAAGCATGCAGTGATTACTCCTATTCTAAAAAAACAAAACTCCGACCCAAACTCTCTCTCAAATTACCGTCCCATCTCTCAGCTCCCTTGCCCCTCCAAGCTTCTAGAGAGACTTGCCTACACTCGCCTCACACGCTTTCTTTCCGCAAACAACCTGTTGGATCCTCTTCAGTCTGGCTTTCGTTCTCAACACTCCACAGAGACTGCGCTGACCAAGGTTGTTAATGATCTGATCACTGCTAAGACTGAACGCCATTACTCTCTCCTAATTCTCCTTGATCTCTCGGCTGCATTTGACACCGTTGACCACTCTCTTCTCATACAAACGCTGCAATCCCTAGGTCTTCAAGACACAGTTCTATCCTGGTTCTCATCTTACCTCTCTAATCGCTCTTTCACTGTTAATTTCTCTGGAGCCACCTCTGCTCCGCTTCCCCTATCAGTTGGAGTACCACAAGGCTCGGTGCTAGGTCCTCTGCTGTTCTCTATCTATACCGCTTCTCTTGGAAATCTAATAAGTTCCTTTGGCTTTCAGTATCATCTCTATGCGGATGATACCCAAATCTATCTATCCTCTCCTGATATCTCGACATCTGTGTTGTCCCGTGTAACTGACTGTCTTTCTGCCATTTCATCTTGGATGTCCTCTCGTCAACTCAAACTTAATCTTTCTAAAACAGAGTTAATAATATTCCCACCCGCCAACAAGAGCATACCTGACATTTCTATCTCTGTTGATAACATGACCATAAATCCCACCCCACAAGCTCGCTGCCTAGGTGTAATCCTTGATTCACGCCTATCCTTTGTTCCCCACATTGACTCTATATCTAAATCATGTTACATACATCTAAAGAACATTTCCAGAATCCGCACATATCTCACACAAGACACTGCTAAAACCTTAATTCATGCACTAATCATCTCCCGCATTGACTATTGCAATTCCCTCCTTACTGGTCTTCCCAAAAACAGACTCAAACCCCTAAAATCTATTTTGCATGCTTCGGCAAGACTGATTTTCCTTGCAAATAGCTATTCCTCTGTTGAATCACTCTGTATGTCTCTACACTGGCTGCCTGTCTTCTACCGAATCCAATATAAAATACTTTTACTAACCTACAAGGCCATCAACAAAGCTGCACCAACATACATCTCCTCTCTTGTCTCAAAATATCTCCCAACTCGGCAACTCCGTTCTGCAAAAGATCTGCGTCTCTCATCCACCCTCATTACATGCTCCCATTCCCGGTTACAGGACTTTTTTCGGGCTGCACCCACTCTATGGAACTCTCTCCCTCGCACAATAAGACTCTCCTCTGGTCTACAAACTTTCAAGCGTTCTCTGAAAACCTACCTATTCAGACAAGCTTATAATATTCCTCAACCACCATCTTAACCTCACTACCTTTAGCCTGTTACTCAATTTCACACAAGACAACTACCCCCGGACCAACATTGTTGTGTGACAGGATCATTTAGCTTATGAGTCACCCTACCTTTGCAGTCTGGCTGGGCCAAGATGCAAAATGTATACTTAACCTCATGTGTCAATCTCCCATTGTCCCATAGATTGTAAGCTTGCGAGCAGGGCCTTCTCACCTCTTTGTCTGTTTTACCCAGTTTGTTTATTAGTTTATTACGTTTGTCCCCAATTGTAAAGCGCTACGGAATATGTTGGCGCTATATAAATAAATGATGATGATGATGATGATAATGACGGTTGAGCTCTGTGGGCCCCACAGCTGAACGAAGATGGTAGTTCAGTAGATCCTAAAGCAGCCTTGTTTTTCGGTTTGAAGTCGATCATCAGTGCTGCTGTGACGTTTTCCAACAGTATTCAGAAATATCCAAAGCCTCATATTTGTGAGAATATGGAAAAGTGGGAGCTTGGGCAAAGAGCTGAGCCAGTGTACAACTTACTCCAGCTGCCGTCAGTGGCGGATCCAGGGGCGGGCGATCGTGGCGATCGCCCCCCCTCCTAGCAGGGGCTTGCTGCCGACAGCTACACACTGTGCAGGTCTGTTCAGCAGTGACAGTGTGCTGCCCGGCTGCTCTGATTGTGTTTTAAACACAATCAGAGCAGCTCTGATTGTGTTTTAAACACAATCATTGCAGCGGGACAGCACACTGTCATTGCTGAACGGACCTGCACATACTGTGCAGCCGCCGGCAGCCTTAGAAGTCGGAAAGGGGGCGGGTCCTAAATCGCCCCCCCATCGCCCGGGGTATAATAATTTCCTAGATCCGCCCCTGGCTGCCGTCCGCATGCCACAATGATGAATACTCTGGCAATGTATTGTATGCCTGATCTTTGAATTTTTGTAGTATGGGTGCAGAACACCTTCGTCTCACTGCATCCTTATTTATTTATATAGCGACAGAATTGAATATATTGAAAAAAAGATTAGAATATAAGAATATGTAGCCTTTTTTTGGGGTGTGCAACTGCTGCTGAATCTCACACGCTAACACCCAGTTTTTTTACAAATTAAAAAATCTTTCAGTTTTGATAGAAATCTGTTTGTTCTTTGGATTCTCCTGCCAATAGTCTGGCAGCAAAAGCATATACTAGTTAGTTCACAATGATATCTATCTAGTCTGTATATACTGCCTAGTACTAATATATATGTATTAGTATTATTTTTCACAAATTCTGCTGCCTCAGTTTTTATGATCACAATTTGCATATGCTCCAGAATGTCATGAAGAGTGATCAGATGAATTGCAATTAATTTCATAGTCCCTCTTTGCCATGACAATGAACTTTATCCCAAAAAACATTTCCACTGCATTTCAGCCCTGCCACAAAAGGACCAGCTGACATCAGGTCAGTGATTCTCTGGTATTAACGAGGACAAGACTGGAGTTAACTCTGTCAAACTGATTGAGTTAGAATAACAGACTGGAAGCTTTAAAAGGAGGGTAGTGCTTGAAATCATTGTTCTTCCTCTGTTAACCATGGTTGTCTGCAAGGAAACACGTGCAGTCATCATTGCTTTGCACAAAAAGGGCTTCACAGGCAAGGATATTGCTGCTAGTAAGATTGCACCTAAATCAACCATTTATCGGATCATCAAGAACTTTAAGGAGAGAGGTTCAATAGTTGTGACAAAGGCTTCAGGGCAACGAAGAACGTCCAACAAGCGCCAGGACCGTCTCCTAAAGTTGATTCAGCTGAGGGATCGGGGGAACCACCAGTGCAGAGCTTGCTCAGGAATAGCAGCTGGCAGGTGTGAGTGCATCTGCACGCACAGTGAGGCAAAGTCTTTTGGAGGATGGCCTGGTGTCAAGAAGGGGCAGCAAAGAAACCACTTCTCTATAGGAAAAACATCAGGGACAGACTGATATTCTGCAAAAGGTACATGGAATGGACTGCTGAGGACTGAGTTAAAGTCATTTTCTCTGATGAATCATCTTTCAGATTGATATTGGCAGATATTGTGTGACATTCTGCAGAAAGATGTTGGCGTGCAAAGGTTACAAAACAGTTATACCCCTTGTGACTGGATCACTATTAAATAACTTTTGGTAAAAATGTATTTAAATCTAATAGCACGGGGCACTTATTTATGTATGGCAATGCCAGTATTTTTAATATTGCGTATATTGTGATATAGGAAATTGTTATTTCTGAGACCAGGCTAGAAACTGTGTTTTCCTGTTTTCACCTTACTAAAGGATATGCCTTATTTCTGATAGATATATCTGATACAATAGGCCTTTGTGAATGGAGGTTTTGTGTGTATTGGGATGTATTTAGTATGGAAGTGTCATTGTTTAGGATTTGTAAGGTTGCTAGTGGAAACCTCCATTTAGGCATATGTGCAAGGAAGTCTGATAGCAGAAAGTGCTAATGAAGTTTTGTGATGAAGTGTCATGTCTGCTCTGGCCAAAGGCCCAGCAGGGGGTCGTTACTGTGTGGCCTTTTGCCCAGAGTGAATTTCATAGATAAGTGTAAATTTTGCTAGCCTTGAAAAGTATGTAAATCTATGTTTTGGGAAACAGGGTACATCCTGTTTCTAAAAATAGACTATTTCTGAACTGTATAAAAGAAGAGCTCTGTGAGCATATAGTGTTCTTCTGAATTGTCATCTGACCTGATCACACTGGGACCTTCCACCAGTGTGTGTGAGCAAATAAACCATCTTGCTTCAAAGACCTGCTTGGAATCATTTTCAATATTGCTGTTTTCCTGTGATCTACAGATTAGACCCTAAAATCTAATCCGTTCTCCGGCTGTCTCTGCGGTTTGGACCCAAGCTATTCCAGTACCAACGCTTTGCTGGTAACCCATGCAGCCCTGGTCCATGTGATAGGCCAGGGGGGATCCATTCACAGCAACCCGGATCCATTGTAAGAGGTCCGGAGTTACCATACCAGCCAGGTACACCAGCAACGAGATACGCTAGCAGCGTCAGTGACACAGCAGGAATGTGGTTCTGAGTGCCATAGAAGGAGCTCAGTGGTGGCAGCAGGCCCCTCCCACTGCGTAAGGAGGGGCGTATTCGTGATAACGAAAGGGAACGGTGGCAAAGTAAGCCCAGCCGGTTCCCAGCAACAACAGACAGGGTGGCATAGGTGGTCCATCCTGTTACAGATATACCACATCATGTGTGGCTTTTCTGCTCTATTCAAAAACGACCCAGGACTACGTTATGGATAAGAGATACTGTCAGGATGAGAGAATAAATCTGATATGCTGAAATAGAATATTGAATGTCAGGGCCCAAATAAAAGCACACCAGGGTTGTGAATGACAGGTATGGGTGTGTCCGTGAACAGCTGAAATCACATATCTTTGTAAAACGTATGTCACATTGTCAAAGGTCATCGTGTGTGGTATCAAAAGATGGACAGAGTCATAAGGGATTTATAAATGATAAAATGGGATTGATGTCACGCTCTACAAAAAAGTTATATCACATAGTAGAATTGGTTAGTAAATCAGGCAACATGCAAGTGGTGGTTGAAAAAGTGTTACGGGCGACAACTCCCTATTGGCATTAAACACTCCCCCTGTGTAGACCATCCCATTTCATGTTGCTTAAAAACCTGTGTTCTGAAGGAACAAACTGTCAGCTTCTTGGGGTTCAATCTAATTGAAGGACTGTCCATCTTCTCTGCCTGCCCCAGGCATACAGATTATAAGTGAGGTATGCTCTGTACTGTTATCCCTTTTGTTTTATAACTGTTTGCCATTTTTTATTTGTATGTCAAATCTTTATCTAATTGTTTTTATTACCTGGAAGCATTGTACTTTTTGTATATTAAATCTAAAATTTAATAGTTCTGTCCTTATTGCTCTAAACTAATCCATTGCCTGTTTAGAAGAGAGAGATTGCTTGGCTGGATTAATTCTTTAGATACCAGAGTGAGAAGAGTTAACTATTTAGCTCCCAGAGCACAAAGTGTGCGCAATTGGGTGATTAAGTCATATTTTTGCTATGGGCTTTATTCGTAGCTGGTGGCAGTTGCTGAGAGGTGTGAAGCCTGCGTTTGTGTTGGGACGGGACCAGCGAAATCTGTAGCCTTAGAGAAAGAGGTGAGTGTGAGATTTGGGTTGGAATCCTGTGTTCTCTTACAGTAAGCTTCAAAGTCACAAGTGCGCAGAGGGCGGTTTGTGACCGATAAAGGGGTTCAGGAGCGGTTTCCTGACAGAATAGAGGTGATATATTGTATGACGGTGGAATATATGATAACATATCTGATCAGGGAGTAGCTAGAGGGGCTTATTTTTGACAGATACAGATAATCGATTTCCATTATATTATATTTCTGGCACGCACAAAAACACAAGGTGTGTGTGTGTGTGATGGTGTGTTGGGAATCACCCTTTTGTATGATACTACACCATTGTGTATTTTGTCTGTTTCTTCCTCATGAGATGAAAGGGGACCGAGGAGGGATCTCAATGGGAGTTTTGTGACTGATTGTCTGCTACATCCTTAATATCTATATGTGTTGCTTGTTTGTTTGTAGACGAATAGCTTTGACATCCCTAAACCCATTGGGATTAAACCAACGCGAGTTGGACCAATTGGATGCTGGGCAGGTTTTGAGGGGGTTAGGATCCCTGTCGGACCTCCCCCGTTGGTGTAAACTTTGATCTGGGGAGCCTGTTCTAAGCCTTCCACTGGATGGATTTGAACATAAACTTCACAGACTAGTAACATTTAGATCTCAGAAGACATATTAGGGGGTTGAGGTTCCAGTCGGACGTCCTGGAAGCTATTTCTGGGCTTTTCATTGGAGGAATTTGGATGACATTAAATCTAAAAACAAAAACGACACTGGGCAGCCACCTCATGTGCTAAGGTCCTAGTCGGACCTCCTGTTGGTGGAGCCTGTTCTGGGCCTTCCACTGGATGGATTTGATTTGTTTGTCGGTCCTGTTATACATTCGGACAACGCTGCACAGATTGGGATGAAAACAATGCAAGGTGGATCCTGGGCAGGTTTTACTCCCGTTAGTGTATACTGGCCAGAACTTTGATCCAGGGAGCCTGTACTAGGCCTTCTTCTGGATGGATTTGGACCAAAACTTCACAGACTGGTAACACCTGATCCCAGAAGACATATTAGCGGCTTAAGGTTCCAGTCGGACCTCCCATTGCTGTTTGCCGGCCAGAGCTTTGACCTGGGGAGCCTGTTCTGGGCCTTCCACTGGATGGATTTGGATAACATTTAATATAAAAATAAAAACGACACTGGGCAGCCACCTCATGGGTGTGTTGGAAGAGCTGCTAGTTTGTTTCAAAATGTTGACAGTTACATCCAATTTATTGTTAACTTAATAACTTTAAGGTTTAAATACGGGCAACACCGAGTACTTTAGCTAGTAAAAAATATTAGTAGATTAAATAAATAGATTTAATTGTTTTAAATGAACTTCTACAATATCTATCATTCTGGCTTAATTGAGATAAATATTAATAATCTGCATTTACAAATCATTTTATGCAGATTTCTATATTATTTAAACTATTGATACATTTGTACACAATGTACCTGCAACTTTTGTCTCAACACATCCTGGTTGTATGACTTTGTATAACTCTGTTAACACTTTGTATCTTGTTCCCATAACCATCACTCATCATTCCCTATTCCAACACATACAGATCATCTATCTCTTTGGTGATTGCAGCACTTGAGCAATATCTTATTCACATTAATATATTCTTATGGTTTATTTTTAACAATGAATCATAGTGAAATCAGAGTTACTGCTGATACATAGATCAGGGGGTAAATGTATGAACGTGCGGGTTCTTCAACACCCGCGTGTTCGGCGATTAAATTTCAAGCGGCGCTGCATTGTAAAGGGAAGTTTACATTTACCCCCAGGTCTTTCTTCTCACACTCTGCCTAGACAATAGGTGAATCCTAAACAAAAGGTCCATTTGTTGACATAAAAGAATGTCAGAGACTGTGATGATCTAATTAGAAGATTTTACCAGATGCCCAGATCTGATTACAATGTTCCCATGTAGTAAGTGGCCTTAGGAATGTTTATACCTCATTTACAAGTCAGTGAGATTTACATGAGAGACCTGGAGACAAACAGTCTGAGAACCTTCTGGTCATCCCGGGAACTATTGAAGAGAGATGGGGAGGAATGACTATAAATAGGCAGTATCAGCCCAGTGTTAGTGAGTTGGTGGCTGGAGAGCTGGAAGGATGGAACAGTAAGAATGATCAGGAGGGAAAGAGATAGAAGGAGAAATCTTCACAGTAAGGTAATTCTGTTATGCATGAGAAGATACTAATACACAAATGTGTGGAGATATGTTGTAGATAATGTAGTGTTATAAATTATGTTTTTGTCTTAATGTTTATATAGTTAGTATTGCAATCAAGCAGAATTACAGTTATTAGCATTCACTTCTGTACTGTTAAGTGCGTATTGTCGCTAACCAATAACGATTGTCGAATCTCGATTTGTGTTTCCAACGCACAAAGATTTATTTTCTAAAAGTAGCAGTAGATATTCAAGCGAAAATTATAATAAATACAGCCGTTACTTATCGCAGGCGCTCTGGATCTGGTGTACAGTCATTCAATCCTGAAGTCTGGGGACAAGATGTCTGAACACTAGATGAGGAGCTGCTGCTTATATACACACAGAAATACAGTAATACTATGAAGATGGTATAGCTTGTTTCTATTGGTCCAGGTTTCAGGAAGGTCCAAGGGGTTGTCAATCATTGGCTAGTTTAAGCTCAGGAATCCAAAGGAGGGGGTCATCTCTCCAGGGGATGTGCTCTGATCTTCCCGCCAAGATTACTCAGTCATAATAGTCCATAATTCCTTAACATTAATTACTTGCGTATGCACTCTGCGATTCCTTCGCAGAGTGAACCGGACAGTCGCAAATGCGAAGGGGATAAGTATGATACCACACATGACTAGATTCCTTCAACGTGTACCATATGTTTTACTGATATGCATATAACTTATAATATTATAATAAATACTACTATATTTCGACATAAATGACTATCTGTTGCAACTACCATTAATGTGTACTATTTTACAAGTGTGCGTGTTTGTGCGAATGTATGTAAAAGACTAAATACTGTTGTTGCCACGTGTTGTAGCTGCGTACGCCCTTTTACGCCGTAGTGTGCCCTTTTACGCCGTAGCGTGCCGTACGCATCTTTTCAGACAAAGACAACCAAGTTTGCTCGATTTTAATTGCAATGACTTTATCCAATATGCTGACTTCGACAGCTCCACCCTTTTGATAGTGTACTAAACTATCACCTAATCACCGTTTCAAGTTCAGGTTTATACAACACCTCTTCACAGACCATGATCTCGGTATCTGGTACCACCCTTTCAGTTTCAATTTCAGTATTTCTCCTAGGAGACCATTTTCCACACTTCAACACAGTAGGAACACATTTGACAAATAAACCAATTGCTAAGATGACACCCAGTATAAGGAGAAGGAGCTTACCTACACTAGCAACCATTTCCTGTACCCCCTCCCCCAAACCAGAGAACCATTTCACAGGGTTCAACCATAAGAACCAACCTGCCACCTTTTCCCCAACCTCATATAATGAAGAATTATGATTCCTTCGAAATTCCCATTTCAGTTGCAGAATTTCATCCATCTTCTGGTCTATAGCCTCCTTAGGGTCATCCGTATTATTGGTGATGTACGTGCAACATTTTACACCGAACTGGGTGGCCAGTGTCACACAGTACCCACCAGTAATAGAGGTGAGATAATTTAGTACCAGTCTATGTTGCACCAACTCCTTCTTGTACGCTTGTAGCTCCCTTCCAGTATACCTGAAAGTGTCATCATACATCTCGGTGATATTATCTATTAATTTAGCTAGGTCTTGTATATATTTAAAGTTTAATGTTCCCCGAGCGGTCCTGGTGAGATCTAGAGCCACCATAACTTGAAACCCAGCGGTTTCACTAATCAATTTTGTAGCTATGGGCTCCTCACCAGGAATCATATTTCTCTTGCCACGGTGTTCATACTGTGTGTGTATGTATGGTGGTGGTGATGTCTTGTGAATACCAACCATTTCTTCATGAGTAATAGTCATGATTTCAGGAACCAGTTTAGCGAAGAAACACAAGCCCTTGGAACTCGGAGTCACCCAGGAATAAGCTTTTCTTCCACAAACAAAGTACACATCATCAGGGAGTACATAAGGAACAGTATGCCCATTAATTATATCGCACAGAGTTTTGACGAAACTACCCATGCCTAGTGTCTCCATTTGCTCAAGACACGTGTCAGCATGGATGACATTCTCACAATTATCTATAGAGACTTTACCAATGGACATTTTCTTATGTTTGGTTATACGCCCTAATTTATAACTTCCATCAACATTCCTGCCTATTGGTGACCTTGTGAGTCTCCCTCTAAAATGAGTGTTGCGAGCCATTGTCTGATCTGATGGGTCAGCTTCCCAATTCTCCAGACGTTTTGCATGAGAGATATTCAAGCACAGCAAAGATCGGTCTACAGAATATTGTCGAAGCGTTAGACTAGGGGACCTAGTGTTATCGTACCTCCCCTCTATGGGCCTCCAACCCCTCAATTCGAGTACTTCGGAGATGTTTAAAGGGAATGGCACTAGTCCTATGTTATGCTGCCCCTGTGGCACATGAGAGCACACCCAGCACTCGGTTTGGTTTAGCACCTTACCCACCAGGGAGTGATAATCCTCCAAAGGATGTCTGCCCACATTCAGATTACCGGTGGACTGACATGGCTGGATGCATCTCTCTTCAACGAGGGAGCCGCAGAACTTGCAGATACAATACTCATCAGACAATAGCCCCTCACACTGCTTCCGAGTTTCTGAGCTAGCAGACCTTTTCATAACCCCCGGACCAAGCTTGATAATGGGCTGTTCTGAGTATTCTAGTAACTTTTCCTCGACCTCCGTTTCATCCGTATCACTGCCAGAACCTTCCTCTGTCCTCCATCCTCCTTCACAAAAATAGAATGTCCTGGAAAAAGTAAAAACCAGGAAGATCCTGGAACAAAAGAAAAACAAAAACCGCCACTTCATCGCTGGAAAGATAGTTCTGGGGCAACGTCTCTGGTTCAGGTGTCTCGACTACAGGCTTTAGGTCTCCCGGAACAGACTCACAAGTGACAGATCTATGTCGTTGGTCTCAGTTTTATCTTGCACTTTCTCCGGATTACGGACTCTCCTGCAGTGGGTGGAATGGACCCAAGTGTCTCTCTCTGCAACCTTCAGTGATGTAGTACTGGTCAGCAGCACTTGGTACGGGCCTTCCCAACGGTCTGTTAAACAACCTGAACGTAAGAAATTGCGGATCATAACATAGTCTCAAAGGGGGACAGATTAAGAGGAGGTCTAGGAGTGGTTCGAATGCTGTGGAGGACTAGTGGCAAAGCTTCAGGCCATGCTAACCCAGTTTCAGCCATTACCTTACCAAGCTTGTTCTTTATAGTACCATTTACTCTCTCCACCTTACCACTGACTTGTGGTCGGTAAGGGGTGTGAAGTCTGCTACCGATTCCCATGAGTTTACACATATTTTGGAAGATATCACCAGTAAAGTGGGTACCCCTATCACTTTCAATGATTCTAGGGATACCAAACCTACATAAAAAATCTTGTACAATTTTCTTTGCAGTGAACACAGCAGTATTAGTGGCTGCCGGATATGCTTCTACCCAACCGGAAAACACATCAATACACACTAACACATACTTTAGATTCCTGCACGGTGGTAATTGGATATAGTCAATTTGTATTACCTGAAAAGGTCCGTCTGTAGGAGGGATGTGGGATGGCTCAGTTGGAATAGTTTTCCCGACATTTTTCCTCAAACAAGTAAGATATGACATTGCTTTCTTACCAGCCTGAGAGGAAAATCCAGGAGCACACCAGTATGCTCTCACCAGTTTGCACATACCTTCTTTACCCAGGTGAGTCAGGCCGTGTGCTGCTTCAGCCAGGCTTGGATAGTATGTTCGGGGAGCTACAGGCTTACCTTGTCCATCCCTCCAGAGTCCTGAGGACTCTTGACCACATCCCTTCGCCTTCCAGACCGCCTTTTCCTGCAGGGAACACAAATCTTGCATTTCAATTAATTTCTGCATGTCTAATGTCTGAAAAACCATCATAGTCTCGGTCGATACAGTCATAGGTTGCCCTGCTGCCCATTTAGCTTCTTCTGCCCTGTTGTTGCCCAATGACACTGGGTCTTCAAAGGTATGGGCTTTGCACTTTATAACGGCTACCGTTCTGGGTAATTGTATCGCTGTCAGAAGTCCTTTTATGTGTTGTGAGTGTGCCACTGGCGTACCTGCTGCTGTCGTAAAGTTTCTAAGATGCCAAAGGGCCCCAAAGTCATGCACTACCCCGAAGGCGTACCTGGAGTCAGTATATATATTAGCTGATTTTCCTTTTGCCAACTCACAAGCTCTCCTTAATGCTACTAGTTCCGCCACCTGGGCTGAGTGAGGTGGGCCAAGGGGTTCAGCTTCTACCACATCCTGATCGTCTACAACAGCGTAACCAGTACATAGCTCTCCCGTCTCTGTCTGTCTATGACAACTCCCGTCTGTATAAAACGTAAAATCTACATTTTCTAAGGGGGTGTCACGTATGTCGGGCCTTGCAGTAAAGCTCTGGTTCAGGTGTTCCATACAATCATGCGTGTGAGTACTCTTGCCTAACTCATCATCGACCAGGGTCTCCTCACCTCCCACCCTTTGTGTCTCTAGAGACACATATGGAAGGTATGTAGCTGGATTTAAGGTGCTACATCGTTTGATGGTGATGTTTGAGGGTGCCATCAGGGCTAGTTCCCACTTTGTGAATCTAGCTGAAGAAACATGTCTGGTTTGGGCTGAATTTAACAGAGCTGATACAGCATGGGGTGTATAGATGGTTGAATTATGTCCTAATACTACATCCTCGCTCTTTCTTACTAGAAGGGCCGTTGCTGCTACACTTCTGAGACATGTTGGGAGTGACCTTGCCACAGTGTCTAATTGTGCACTGTAGTATGCTACCGGTCTGCTAGCGTCACCATGTTTCTGTGTGAGGACACCTGCTGCACAACCATCAGCTTCCATACAGTATAGCTCAAAAGGCTTTTTGTAATCTGGTATTCCCAATGCAGGTGCTCTTTTCAGACTATCTTTAAGGTTAAAGAATGCTTGCTCTGACTCCTCTGTGTGTACAACACGTTCTGGTTTTGAGGAAGAGACTAGCTCCTGCAATGGTAATGTCAGAATAGAAAAACCTGGGATCCAGGATCTACAGTATCCACACATCCCCAGGAAGGTACGAATCTGCTTCTGGCTCTGCGGCAGAGTCATGTGTTGTATGGCCTCAATTCTGTCGGTTGTCAGGTGTCTTAGCCCCTTTGTGAGGCAGTGTCCTAAGTATTTGACCTTAGTCTGACATGGCTGTAATTTATCCTTTGCCACCTTGTGCCCTGTTTGTGAGAGATGAAGCAACAACAATTAAGTATCATTTAAACATGACATAAAAGAATCAGAGCACAGCAACAAATCGTCCACATATTTAATTAGAACAGACCCATTGCGGGGTTGAAAGGATTGCAAACAGTCATGTAAGGCTTGGGAGAAAATACCGGGGCTGTCAATGAACCCCTGGGGTAGTCTGGTCCATGTGTATTGCACTCCCCGGTAGGAGAATGCAAAAAGGTATTGGCAGTCAGGGTGAAGAGGGACTGAGAAGAAGGCAGAACATAGATCAATGACAGTAAAATGACTAGCAGACAGTGGTATCTGCATGAGGATGACAGCTGGATTCGGCACTACGGGGAATTGGCTCTCAACAACTTTATTAATTCCCCTTAAGTCCTAGACTAATCTATAGCCCCTCCTCCCACTCTTCTTCACAGGGAAAATGGGAGTATTTGCTGTGCTCGATGTACGAATTAAAATCCCTTGTTGCAACAGCCTTTCAATAACAGGATATACCCCTAGTTCCACCTCTGGTTTTAATGGATACTGTGGGATTTTTGGAGCTATCCTACCACTTTTTAGATTTACCATGACAGGGGCTACGTTTGCCATCAGTCCAGTGTCCTGTCCATCTCTGGTCCATAGTGAACCTGGTATTTCCAGCAACATCCCCTTTACTTGAGATGAACTTGGTTCTGTAACAGTAGAGTGTAACATTAACCTTTGAGGGGTGTCCAATATGTCCTGTACCTCATGAGCGACCTTCTCGGGTATATCTAGGAACACACCATCTGAAGTACAGTATATGACACATCCCATTTTACATAACAAATCTCTCCCTAGCAAGATAGTAGGAGCCGCTGCAGCCAAGAGAAACGAATGCTTAGTATGCAGAGGCCCGATAGTTACTTCAGCGGGTTTAGTTAGCGGATAATGTAACACTTTTCCCGTTGCCCCCATAGCTGGAATAGTTTGACTGGTCACTTGTAGATTAAAAGGAGAGGTTATCACAGATCTGGCCGCCCCTGTATCTACAAGAAAAGTTTGTTTCCTACCAGCTATGTCAACTATCATTGTTGGTTCTTCTCTCTGACTCTCAGTTAACCTCACTGGCTGTAGACTACAGGTATGACCTGACCCCTAGCGCTGACTATCGCTTTTCCGCGCAGCATTTGCTGCTATAATATGTGCGGGTAGATGTGAGTCTTCTAATCCATGTGAATTCCTCCTTGGAGAATATCTACGTGACCCACCCCTCTGTGCATTGAATCTTTCCTTTTTACAATCTCTCATTTAATGTCCTTCCTCATTACAGTTGAAACACCTGATCACTTTAGGTTTCTTTCTTTTCTTGTTATATGGGTTGTATGCTGGTGGTCGTGTATGCATCCCCTCTAGAGCCTGTATACTTACCGTCATTAACCTATCACTTTTCTCTTCCTTTTTTCTAAAAAGGTTTTTGTCATGCTCCAGAGCAGACTCCCTAAGAGAATCTACTGTGATGCCTCTCCAATTAGGTAATGTGGTTTGTACTCTCGTCTTTAAATTTTCTCCATTTCATCCATTAATACTCCTACAGCTACCTCTCTGTGATGTGGGTCCTCACCTATGTTGGATATCCCAGTAAACCGTGTTACCGCTGCTATAGCTCTAGCAAAGTAATCTGAGGCTGTTTCACTATCCTTTTGTTTTATGGTGAAAATCTTACTCCAACTACTGGAAAATAGATGGCTAAGTGTTTGACAATTTGTTCTATATTTTCTTGGTTAATCTCATCAGTCAAGGTGTCATCTTCATCCAACAAACAATCTTTAATAAATTTTTGTATGTCAGTATTGGGAGGAAGACACGCCCTCAACACTACACGCCAATCCTTATTGGTTGGTTCGTGTGCATTTCCTAAGTCTTTAACAAATTTCTGACACTTTGCCAACTCTTTTCTAGGGTCTGGGAATTCAGTCATAATGGAACGTAATTCTGATCTAGTCCAGGGACAATGCATTGTAACATTCTTTAAAGGGACTACACCATCCTTATCCGCTTTCCCATTGGGAACTGATATTGTGCGGACTGGGTACGCACCCACTGGTTCACTGGCTCCAGAAGTCACTACCGGATCTGCTGTTTCAAGACTTAGAACGCTATCACTCCTAGTGATCACACTACTCTCACCTATCTCAGCCATTGCTCCTTTCCCATTCTTACGCTGAACCTCTAGCATATTAACAGCATGAGCAGTGGCCGAAATCACAGTGGGTTCATCTTCATCTTCTGATACACTTGTTTTAAACTGGCTTAAAACAGGATATAACTTAGCAATTTCTCTTTTTTCAGTTTTAATAACGGCTGTACTTACCCTTCCCACCACATAAGGTGGCGGGGGCGCGCTTGCGCTGAGTTCGCCACGCTTCTCAACGGCTACTTCCGCCGTGCGCGCGCTTTTCGCCACGCTTACTTCCGCTGTGCATTCGCTGCTCTGCCACATGTTGCCTTCCATTTGCCACAATTTTAAACAATCATTATGTCTATTTCTCTTTTTCGTTGACTTAATCAACCATACTTTATCTTTTACAGTATTTAGTACCTCTGCATTAAAACTCCCTATTGTTGGGAAAGGCCTATCACAATCTTTGGTCATCTTGACCCACGTGTCCCAATACGCAGTTGCGTATGCACCATATTTCTTACACATGAGAAACCTCGCTGAACCAATAGGCCCTTCCCTAGGCAGTACACTGGCCATCTCTAGCGTATGCTTAGCACCCATGTTGAACACTACCTTTTACACGGAACACAGACACACCGCAATGCTCTGTTCCTTCTTGCCAACAATACCCTTTTAGGTGGAATACAGACACACCGCAATGCTCTGTTCTTTCCACCCAACAATTTCAACCCTGTTGCTACAATCACCGCTAGAGATCTCTAATGCCTGGTGGACGTATTTCCATTAGCTGCGTCCACTCGCTTCTTTCTCGCACCAGGCGAGGACCCCTAATACAGAAATATCACTGTGGGCCCCAAGGGCTATCAGCTCCTCGATACCCTGGCTCACCACAAAATCTGCTGAGTTTATTATTGCTGGGAGCGCAAGTTGATAAAATCAACCAGCCTTTCCAGTATAATTCCTCCTAGCTGCTTCACCAATTCGCACTGACGGTTATCGTGCGGTTAGATCGCACAGCCTACTAATACTAGTTATTAGCAAACCTTGCGATCTTTTGGTAGCGCTTTGCGAAAACCCAGTTTTCGCATTCGGTATACCTGCCCTGTATACCGTCCTTCAGTTGGGCAATCCGCCTCGTCAGACAGCAACTGAGCACAATGAATAATAAACAGTGTATCTACGTTACAACATCACACACTATACACCTTTTCTGCGCAGAAAATCAAAAGTTCCGACCAATAGTAATAATGTCTCAGAGGTTTTCACAAGTAATTATACTATGCACATATAATAACTATCAATACGATTGTTTAACCACGTGGCAAATCTACCGGAAGTTCGCGTACGCACAGCAGGAAATACACATACGCTAAGCAATGTAATACAGTTAAAACGCACAATGACAGTAAAAAGAAACAGTTTTCTCTTTTGTCCCTAGGTTCTAGTTAGCGTGCCCTAGACAATGCAAAACGGACATTCGGTTTCACAACACAGAGTAAAATTCAGGTTTTGAACACATTGCGTTCTTACCCGTATATGACTCGTCTCCACCCTTTGTTGCGGAACCGAAATCATTGGTCTTGCGTATCATCGGCAACGAAACCTCCAAAGCTCACGAGCCCCCAAATTGTTAAGTGCGTATTGTCGCTAACCAATAACGATTGTCGAATCTTGATTTGTGTTTCCAACGCACAAAGATTTATTCTCTAAAAGTAGCAGTAGATATTCAAGCGAAAATTATAATAAGTACAGCCGTTACTTATCGCAGGTGCTCTGGATCCAGTGTACAGTCATTCAATCCTGAAGTCTGGGGACAAGATGTCTGAACACTAGATGAGGAGCTGCTTCTTATATGCACACAGAAATACAGTAAAACAATGCAGATGGTATAGCTTGCTTCTATTGGTCCAGGTTTCAGGAAGGTCCAAGGGGTTGTCAATCATTGGCTAGTTTAAGCTCAGGAATCCAAAGGAGGGGGTCATCTCTCCAGGGGATGAGCTCTGATCTTCCCGCCAAGATTACTCAGTCATAATAGTCCATAATTCCTTAACATTAATAACTTGCGTATGCACTCTGCGATTCCTTTGCAGAGTGAACCGGACAGTCGCAAATGCGAAGGGGATAAGTATGATACCACACATGACTAGATTCCTTCAACGTGTACCATATGTTTTACTGATATGCATATAACTTATAATATTATATATAAATACTACTATATTTCGACATAAATGACTATGTGTTGCAACTACCATTAATGTGTACTATTTTACAAGTGTGCGTGTTTGTGCGAATGTATGTAAAAAACTAAATACTGTTGTTGCCACGTGTTGTAGCTGCGTACGCCCTTTTATGCCATAGCGTGCCCTTTTACGCCGTAGCGTACCGTACGCATCTTTTCAGACAAAGACAACCAAGTTTGCTCGATTTTAATTGAAATGACTTTATCCAATATGCTGACTTCGACAGTACATTGTATATTCTGTACTTTTATTATCTGTTAGTAAATATTGTATTGCAAAACAAAGCTGGGTTTACCTGTGTTAAACTTTAAATATCCTGATAATACATTGTATATTATATGTATCTACTTTCTCAGATGGTTGGCAGTGTAGTAAGATATTCATGTACAATTATAATTATAAACTTATTTACTATAATAAATTTGACTATAACACGTCACTAATAGTGAATAGGTGGCTTGTCCATTATCTCCTGTGCAGATATATCACAGCTTTTTGTCTTTTGTGTGGGTGTAAATATAAATCTCAACAGTATTGAAGGTATGCAAAAATAAGAACAATGGTCAATGTCTGTCATATTTGTGTAGAAACATTTCTGTGTTAATTACACAATATAACACTACAACTGTTAAAATAGATTCATTATTGTATTGATTAGGCTTCTAAATATAAACATACTTTTTTTTCTCACAGGTGAATTGATGAGCAGGATTCCCACTAACAACAGAAGACCTCTCGGAAAGGATCTTGTCATCTGAACACCTGAGTATTCCAATAAGTACTCACCTACAAGTCCTATAGACTACAGACATAAATACTTCTTATTCTCTAGAGGAGTCACACAAGCTAATTTCAATTTGTGAATAGGAGAAACATTCTACAAATAAGTTGGTACTCATCAAACACATGATGAATCTCACAGGAGAGAAACCCTATCTATGCTCTGAATGTGATAAACGTTTTGCATATAAATCACGACTTATCACACATCAGAGGATTCACACAGGAGAGAAACCATTTAAATGCTCTGAATGTAGCAAGTGTTTTATACAGATTTCATGTCTTGTTTCACATCACAAGATTCACACAGGAGTTAACCTATATAAATGCTCTGAATGTAGCAAGTGTTTTACCCAAAAGTCAAATCTAGTAAATCATCAAAGGATTCACACAGGGGAGAAACCTTTTAAATGCTCTGAATGTAGCAAGTGTTTTACCCAAAAGATAGATCTTATAAATCATCAAAGGATTCACACAGGGGAGAAACCATTTAAATGCTCTGAATGTAGCAAGTGTTTTACCATCAAGGCAGATCTTGTAAATCATCGAAGGATTCACACAGGGGAGAAACCATTTAAATGCTCTGAATGTAGCAAGTGTTTTTCCCAACAGTCACATCTTGTTCGACATCAGAGGATTCACACAGGAGAGACACCATTTAAATGTTCTGAATGTAGCAAGTGTTTTACTCGAAAGTCAAATCTAGTTAAACATCATAGGATTCACACAGGGGAGGAACAATTTAAATGTTCTGAATGTAGCAGGTGTTTTATGCAGAAATCACATCTTGTTTCACATCAGATGATTCACACAGGGGAGAAACCATTTAAATGCTCTGAATGTAGCAAGTGTTTTATTCAAAAGTCAGATCTTGTAAAACATCAAAGAATACACACAGGAGATAAACCATTTAAATGTTCTGAATGTAGCACGTGTTTTATACAGAATTCACATCTTGTCTCACATGAGAGGATTCACACAGGAGAGAAACCATTTGAATGCTCTGAATGTAGCAAGGGTTTTACCCAAAAGTCATATCTTGTAAAACATCAGAAGATTCACACAGGAGAGAAACCATTTGAATGCTCTGAATGTAGTAAGTGTTTTATCCAAAAGTCAGATCTTGTAAGACATCAGAAGATTCATGTTCCAGTAATACCCAGCAATACCCTGGAGGGAAAATTTGCAAATCTTTCATAGTATAACAGCTACGTCCGTTATGAACAAGTTAATTTTACATCTGTTAAATTCCATATTATTGCAAGAAAAAAATAATAATCACATACTGTATTTATTATACTTAAACTTCTATTAAGAATATATATTCAAAATAGATCTCACTGAAAGAATAAAATACAATGTATAATATATTATGAGACCACATATATAGATATTAGAAAACATTACTACAAAACACACACAACCTCCTAATGGCGCACAGTAAGCCTCAAAATATATAAAATATATGTTTAGATAATATAGACAGCATACCCCATAGCTATACAAGGGGAATATTAATTCCCAAATTACATAGATAAGAGATAAGTACAGCTCTGAGGGTTGTCTTCAGTACCAAATATAATCACAACTCAAAAAACATATATAATAAAGTTAATACATTTATTAATACATTAAACCTGATATCAGAATAGTAAATTTAAAAATCATATATAAAAGTTATTGATGCTGTACAGGAGCCAACAAATATTCACTCTTCAGGAGCAAATATATGTGTAAATATCACCATGCTGCATGTGATACATATATGTATATAATGAGATGATACATCTGTATATCTCCATGCTTTGTCAGGAGATATATAAAGTGATATTGAAGTGATCCACACTAGCTGTATCCATTAGTTGTTTTATAATTCATAAGAAGTAATAAACTACCTCCCAGAGGAGATCACAATTGAAAAAATAAAAAACCATCCACATATGATAAATGTCACCTGTTTAGCTAGTTAAAGCCATTTTATTTGTCTGTGCCAATAACAAACAGATTTGTGGTATATCTCTACCAGGAATTAGTGACCATAGACAGATGGAACAATGTAACGTACTATACCAGTCAGGGAAGTATCATACACTGCTATCCAAGTTCACGCAGACTGCAAGTATCCATCCACTCACGTCAAGATTTCCAGATAGGTTTCCCAATCCTTCCACTTTAATAACCTGGTTACGATATTATAATGAAGATATCACTGTCATCCACTGGATAATAGCTCAGTTCTAACTGATATATTTAGGAACAATAGTGCCAAACAGGCTCCTTCCCATAAGGGAATAAAGTTATCATCCAGGCAATCAGAAATATGTAGATAGGCTAACGCGTTTCTTCCCCCTAATTGGTGATTTCTTCAGCAGTAACAATCAGATGAGTCAATACCCAGCAAACAGCAATAACTGACACCTGTTGCCCCGATTATATTGAGTCACCAGGTGTCAGTTGATAAAGTGAATGTTCAGATATCGCTGAAGCATTGGCCATTTATTGCAATAGAGACATCCATCAATATAGATGGCACACCCGAACTTAGCAGATCTGAGTACCAAGCCGAGCCGGCTCGGTACTTTCGTGCGCCCTCGGAATTAAAAACGAAGCACAACGTCATTGTTACGCCGTCGGATCTCTGATCTCGCGAGTTTTGGATTCTATAAGTACCGCCCTCCATGGTGATCCAGCGCCATTTCACAGAGGGACACAAAAGGGGTAGCACAGTTCTTGGCAGTCTCTAGTGCAGTTGGGCAACGTCATAGGTAGAAAAGAAAGAGGAGGGGTAGCAGTGTTCTTCAAAGTCTCCAGTGACATTCAGGAGAGCTCCATTGCTAATTGAAATAGATATAATAGGGTTGCCAGTGTTGTTCTTAGTCTGCAGTCACATTGTATTGTGTTATCAAAATGGATTCACAGCAGTACAAAGAGGACCGGGAGCACCAAGCAGCTGCTGCCACCAGTCATGATGATAGTAATCCCTCTACGTCATCTGCTAAGGCCTATGTTAAAGTGCATAGTGTTTTTAAGTCAGAGAAACAAAAATGTAAAAAATCACCTTTTACCTTGGTCAAGAAGAAAAGACCTATAATCCAGACAAAGTTATCTGCAGAAAAAATAAAATTGGCAACATGCCATTCTACACACGCAGTGGCAAGGAAAGAATGAGGCCTTCGCCTTTCTCTATGAGTGCTAGTTCTGCAACTGTCACTCAGGCATCTTATTGTAAGACCTTGTCATTCGGACTCCAAAAGTGGTGTCCAAATACTTTTACGTGTAAAAGCTGAGCTGGAAGAAAACAGTAAGGCATTAGAAGAAAATGTATGTACAGATTCAGAAATGACACAAATCCCTGAGGAGAGTCTATCCCTGATTCTATGTGTAATCCCGATCTGTCTAATAGTGTACCCATAAAGAAGGCCCCTTTCAGCATTTCTGCAGATGTGTACATGAACAGCCCAAGTGTAGCTGGTTATACACAAATTGAGGATGCCACTTTGGAGTTGCAGCATGCTGAAGGGGATATTTGTGTAGCTGACGAGGACGCTAATGAGGATGGTGATGAGGATGATATGGTTTGTGTAAATCCTGCATCAGTGGAAACATTTCTTGCGCGTGATAAAAAGAAGGCCATTGTCATGCCTGGGCATAAGACCAAAAAATCCACCTCCTATGTGTGGAATTATTTTTACCCAAATCCTGACATCAGTTGTCTAGCCATTTGCAACGTTTGTAAAGCCACAGTAATTTAAGCATGGATGTCTAAATAGACGTGTATATGTATTTCCTTCCACTTTGCTGCTGTTTCATCAGTATTGCACAAAGTGTTTGTAATCTGCACTTTACGTCAAAGGTACCTAACTATATTATAATTTTGTGTGAATTGGGGCTGATTCGAAGCTCAGTAATAAACTTGCTTTTTGCTGTGAATTACAATGGCTCTTTTTAGTGCATTGTCTGGTACCCTGGATTGGTCTGGGTCTGATAAAATCACGCATCCCGGGGGGGTCAGCGCTCGTCACCATGTATTAGCTGTAGAATTACCACAGTTATCCAAAGAATGGGTGGAGCGATCAAATGAACCATAAACCATGAACCATGGTTTCATGATCCAAGGACAATTCCATCTTGCACCACTTTTCTTTTCTGCCACTGCTGTGTGGCAATGTTTCCTAGATGTGCTATGAACTGCTGTGTGTTTGAGTCATTGCTCTGTTGCTTAGCATCCAGCCAGATCGCTGCAATATTTGTTTGAAAGTGTATGAAAATAATATTGTGACCTGTGAGGTGGTCAAAATTGACTGCAAATAACATGAAATTAGTGTTAATGAGGTAAATAATAATGCTGGGGGGGAAAGCAAAATTACTTGATTTTTAGTAAAAAAAAATAGGGATTTTAGAAGAAAGTAGGAAACCGAAACACGCAAGGGAGGTTTTGCCAAAACTCAACACCAAAACACGAAGTTATTCCAGATCCAAAACCAGACCACAGGGGTCAGTGAACATCTCTAATCTAAAGCCTGTGATCGAGTACACTAAGATTAGTAGCAAAGCAGTATTTTCATTTATTTACGAGATATCAAGGCTAGTGTTTCATAATACATCTTATACACTATATACAAATAGTGACTCTATAAACAAATTCAGACTCTTTCCTGAAAAGATCTGCAGTAAGTTCATCTATTCAGCTAAGAAACAGAAGGTGTCTATCTAAATAGACCTAATAGTATCTATATATGGTCACATTACGATATAATATTTGTATTTTATTCTTGCAGTGAGACCTATTATAAATGTATGTTATTAATACATGTTCTTTATGTACCCATTGAGCGCAGTCACTTTTCTTGTTATTTTGTGAGATGTTTAAGGAGTTTGCAGTCTCCTTGGACATCTGCTTAATCAGGTGTGGTCATTGTGAGCACCAAGAGGTTTATGTATTTATATGTTATAGTTATATCCCATATAACTATGTGCTAACTCCAGTAACAAAAACACAACTTTACATTGTTTACAAGCAAAGACTCATGGAAAATGAATATCACAATGTTATAGGTCTAAGCCACAGTCATATATATTACATGTATACTACCACATTATATGTATCTATAGCCATAATCCCTATAGTGTTAGTAATGAAAAATAACTAAGTAAAGCAGATTCAGCACTGGAGTGAGATTACTGTCACTGACACAATGGTGGAGCTGCTAATTAACA
Organism: Mixophyes fleayi; assembly: GCF_038048845.1. Taxonomy (NCBI): domain Eukaryota; kingdom Metazoa; phylum Chordata; class Amphibia; order Anura; family Limnodynastidae; genus Mixophyes; species Mixophyes fleayi. The sequence continues at coordinate 5,420,215 of NC_134405.1, forward strand.
GATCTGTGTGATCACAGAATACACACATGTAGTCTATACAACTGATGGTCTGAGCAGCTGTGTAGCACAAATTATAGTCCCCATATCCATCCCACTCAGTCCTCATTTATGGATGGTAATTTATTTGACTGTGTGTGCAAATTTGGAGCTACATACTAGAGCCTGGTTTGTGAATGTACCGGTATTGGCAGAACAAAACCCCATATTGAGGATTTAGATTTACTAGTGCATAACTGAAGTTTGAGCATCAGTATTCTGCTTCAGTAACTTAAGATTTAATAAACTGGTTGGTTAAATTTGCAATAAAACCAAGGGGCAAAACGTTTGGTAAACATTTTACTTTTACCAAACGTGGGCTAGTTTTGGTTCCTTAATTTTCTCTGAGCATTTATAACATCTGCGTTTATCTGTATTTGCTGATATGAGTACTCATTGCGCTAGTTTTAAATACTTTGTATTACTTTGTGTTTCCAATTATTTTGCATGTTATTTTTCCTGTATCAATAAATTGTCTGATATGCTACTTATTAATATAGTATAGTTTTTGTTTTACTTTTAACATATTGTAATTTATGTATATATCACTTGCATTGTGCTCTCTGTGCATTTGGTGTTGACTGCAGATTACTAATAAAAGGCTTCCCCATTCGTCCTGTCATGTTGGTTTTATGTATTCTTGAATTGATGTTCAAAGTCAGTTTAGGCTTTGTAAGAGAATGTAGTGATAAACATTGCTCACTGAAAACCAAACTAAGCAGATACTTCTACACAAATTACATTTATTTTAAATATATTATTTTATAGTCCCTTTCTAGTCCACTAAGGCCCTAAACTACGGTCAACCTAATCTAACAAAATGTAATGGTACAAGCATTTGAGCAGTGAGAGGATGTACATGGGCATGAGATAAAACTCTGTATTGATGAGATAATCCATTCTGAAGTTCAGGTACTTTTTTGTGAATGAATTAAACAAATGTATGGTTGTTAAATTATTGAGAGCAATCTCACTCCATACTCCATGATAGTGCTGAATCTGCAGCTAACCACAGGATATGATGGTAAACCATATCTGTATTGCGCAAGGAACACGTCATACATCTATAAGGGCCCAGGAATTAGTCTTCACTTCTTGTCCAGGTACCACCCCTAGTTGAACAGACAGATAGAGGTATCAAACAAACCTCACTTCAAAGATAAAAATCATACTCTTGCCATATTAACCCCCTTGATGTGAGATGTTATTGTACTATACGTGATCTGAGGGTACATCCTCAGTAACAATATGACCTGTGCAAATAAGATGTGTGAGGATACCACCCTTAGCTGGCATGGCAGTTACCCTCTGCGAGATTCAACTCACTCAGACCAGAATATATCCAAAATAAGACTTTATTATGACAGCACAATACCACAAGACGTTCACAAGTTACAGGGTAAATGGTAGTATGTATCCCCCAGAAGCCTCTTGCAGTCAGCACCCCAAAATAATAATCTCAGTATCCATCAGAGTCTTATCCTCCCGCAATATTACCACTACCGATTAGCAAAACAGTTATGGCGTCTTACAGCCTGGGTTACTGGCTCACACAGAAAGTGTCCTGGTAGGGTTTCCTCCAGCGGCACCACGATGCCTGGCCCAGAGTCCATTTTCGATGATATCTTGTACACCCGGATCCTCCAAGCTAGAGTAACTCCCCTGACATTCTGCTCTCCCTATAGTCTTCGCTGTATACACAGGGAGTAGGGTCAAATGTCTCAAACCTCCCCCTAACAGCAGGAACACTTTAGCTGCTAGACATACTGTCCCTGTTACCTTGATTATACAATGGAATGGCTTAACTCAATTAGCTATTTTGGCTGGATACACTAAACATGGGGTTACAATATTACAGCAGGGAATGACACTGCATGCTTACATGAAACAATAAGACTTTTAACACATTGTATCAGCAGTGTTACGTCATCTGAATCTGTGATACATTTAGATACCATAACATTTATATTGATACATATTGATATATTTCTCAATGCTATTTCACCCACTATATTACTGTGGAGGCACATTGCTATAATTTAGAAGTTTTAACCTAATTACCTCTCAGATTACCTGTTGACCTAGCTATACTACATACAATATTGCAGGTAATAGCAAGGGCAAAATGTACCTAATAATATGAAATAATAATACACATAATACACCGATATTCTGGTGTATATACTTAGACTGGGCCAAGGATTACAAAGTTTATTAAACCGCACAGGGTGGAGGAAAGGAAAATAACTATACAGGTAATTCTGCCAAAGATAATCTGATCGTCATCCAGAAAAGACAGCTCTGAATTAGCCTGAAATTGTCTATTTATATGAAGTCTACTCAATATTATGGACTTAAAAAACACATTAAAAATGTAACCATTATTATTAAATATTATAAAATTCAATTGTAAAAAGCAAATGATTAAAATCATTGAAAAACACCAGGCTGACAGTTTGAATGAACGAGACTATAATGTATTTATAGTTAAATATGGGTATATTTATCAGATATATATTAAATCTGTTCCACCACCTATATTTCATAATATTCTAAGCACTCTGGATAGTGTATCATCTCCAGGGGGTAATTAATATAAATAGGAGAGTCTACTTCTCAGATTATGTTCTGAAAATGATTTTATATACTCTTGTCTTCTAATAAATTCTCAGAAAATTGAGTATATTAGTGTTGGTCCAAACTACATCCTTTCAGATGTCCGAAATATAATTATGTAGTATTCCAAAATGTATCACTTCAATCTGAGCTAGTTATCAAGTTATCTCATCCACATTCTATGTATTTGTATCAGTGATTCCATCCCCATATCAGCCATAAGGGGCCTCGAGTGCGACCAAATTAATAGACTGAGCAAGAAAAGTGTTTTGTTTTCACTTTATAGAAAAGTGTTTTGTGCTGTATTAAAAATCGTTATCTTAGTGCTAATTATATATGAATTATGTAATTAATGGAAATCATTCTACTTACTATAGTAGAAGCTGTCAGATGGATATAAAGAAGTGACCTGAACCTACAATTATATAAGTGATTATTGCTGGGAGACACTGCACCACTAAGGTAAATGTAATACAACATTCTGGAAGAGATTTAGATCACACTAATTAGGTAATGATCACCTAAGGGGGGACGTCTTTTCCCCTGTTTTACATTCTCACACATTTCTTCTATTACTACTGATCACACTGTTATTATAATATCAATATGTTGTTTGGGAAAATAACAGTCTGACATAAAATGTAAGCTTTAAATAGATATAAATAAAGATTTGGTTTTAAATGACTTTTCTTGTCACAACATTAATGAGGATTAATGGAGCCTCCAATACAGAATTATTATCTCTTTACGTCCTGTAATAGTAACACTTTGTTCTGGGAGAGCTCCCCATAGAGAAACATATAAACTAAGATATAACTATGAGATAAACTGGGATAATCCACTGGTATCATACCTACGTCATTTATTTATCTGGTGTGGATAATACATTTTTTTCTTTAAATTGAATAATAATAGTAACAGACAGATATATCTGCTTATACTAGGAAACACTTTTAAATTATCCCAATAAAGAAATATAAAGGACAATGGTTAATTTAACTGGACAAATTATTATAGGGCCATCATATGGTGATGGGGACAAAGAACTTCAGCTTTGCCTTCATACTGAACCACACACACAATTCTCTTTATACTATGATATGTTTATTAATACAGATGATTATGTAATGTAAAGTCCAAAGTGTATATTGAGGATTTACTCCACATTATTAGTATTACATCTTTACATTGTAAAACACATGAACACTTTTCATGTTAGTTTTATATTTCACTGCTGGGGTTACAGTGACAAAACATATAGTTTTATGTTGGTATACAACAAAGATTAATATTTTAAACACTTTTTTAGTGTATTTATTGTCTATCTTGTTCACGGAAGAACCACCGACAACTAAATCTGTATATTGCTTCATTAATAGTGAGTCCCTTGTCTGCTGTGCGGATATATCACAGCTTTGTCCACATATATATATATATATATATATATATATATATATATATATATATATATATTCATGTGTGTATGCATGTATGTATGTATATATATATATATATATATATATATGTGTGTGTGTACATATATGTATATGTATATATATATATATATATATATATATGTGTGTGTGTATATATATATATATATATATATATATATATATATATGTGTGTGTATATATATATATATATATATATATATATATATAGTGTAATGGTTTATTTTTAACAATGAATACTATTGAAATCAGAGTTACTGCTGATACATAGAACAGGTCTTTCTACTCATATTCTGTCTAGACAATAGGTGATTGCTAAATAAAGGTCTATTTGTTGACATAACAGGATGTCAGAGACTGTGATGATCTAATTAGAATGTGAGATTTTACCACCTGCTGAGGTCTAATTAGAATTTCCCTTTGTGTTCAGTGACCTTAGGAATGTTTATATCTCATTTACAAGTCAGTGAGATTTACATGAGAGACCTGGAGACAAACAGTCTGAGAACCTTCTGGTCATCCCGGGAACTATTGAAGAGAGATGGGGAGGAATGACTATAAATAGGCAGTATCAGCCCAGTGTTAGTGAGTTGGTGGCTGGAGAGCTGGAAGGAGGGAACAGTAAGAATGATCAGGAGGGAAAGAGATAGAAGGAGAAATCTTAAGAGTAAGGTAATTATATTATGCCCAATAATATACTGAGACATACACAAACATTTATAGGTATTGTATTGTATAAATTGTATTGTACATATGGGATGTGTTTTGTCTTAACAATGTTTATATAGTTTTTATTGCAATATAACAGCATTATAATTATTAGGGTGCACATTGTATATTCTGTACATTGTATTATCTATTAGTAAATATTGTATTGCAAAAACGAAGTTGGGTTACATGTGTTGAACTTTATATATCCTGATAACACACTGTACATGATATGTATCCGCTTTCAGTGTAGTTAGATATTCATCAACCATTACAAATATTAATGTACATTTGTAATATATGTGTAAATATATTTATTGACATTTCTAGATTTTCACCTAAACTGTATGAGTCATATACGTAAGGACAGGAATAATTTAGATCTCCCATAATCATAAAAGCCATCTTTTGTTGCACAATTACTTAAGATTAATAAACATAGAGACTTAGGGGTATATTTACTATACTGCAGGTTTGAAAAAGAGGAGATGTTGCCTATAGCAACCAATCAGATTCTAGTTGTCATTTTGTAGAATGTACTAAGTAAATGACAGCTAGAATCTGATTGGTTGCTATAGGCAACATCTCCTCTTTTTCAAACCCGGTTTAGTAAATCTAGCCCATAGAATGTGACGGCAGATAAGAACCACTTGGCCCATCTAGTCTGCCCAATGTTTTATTAACCTATGGTAACCTCAAACCCTATTTGATCCCTTATTCTTTATAAGGATATCCTTATGTCTATTCCAAGCATGTTTAAACTCCTCTACTGTATTATCCTCTACCACCTCTGATGGGAGTCTATTCCACTTATCCACTACCCTTTCTGTGATGTAGTTTTTCCTCAAATCTCCTCTGAACCTCATGTCCTAGTACTTCTCTTCCTTTGAAGAGTGTTTCCCTACTGTACCTTGTAATAACCCTTGATTTATATGAAAGTTTCTATCATGTCCCCCCGTTCCCTTCTCCGCTCCAAACTATACACATTAAGATCTTTTAGTCTTTCCGGGTAAATTTTGTGCTGTAGACCATGCACCATTTTAGTTGTCCTTCTTGGTACAGTCTGTAATGTATTTATATCCTTCTGGAGATATGGCCTCCAGAACTGAACACAGTATTCTAGATGAGGCCGTACCAATGACCTATACAGTGGTATTATTACTTCTTTCTTTCTGCTACTGATTCCTCTCCCTATACAACCAAGCATCTGACTTACCTTCCTCATTGCTTTGTTACATCACTAATCTGCCTGTAAGTCATCTGAAATAGTGACTCCTAGATCCCTTTTCTCCTCAGTAGTTTCCATTATAGTGCCGTTAATGCTGTATTTGGCCTTTGGGTTTTTGAGACCCAAGTGCATGACTTTGCATTTTTTGGCATTAAACTGTAGTTGCCACTTTCTTGACCATTCCTCTAGTCCACCTAGATCATCAATCATTTGTTTTACCCCTCCTGGTGTCTACCCTGTTGCATATCTTTGTGTTATCTGCAAAAAGCCATACTTTCCCTCCAATACCATTTTCAATGTCTCCAATAAAGATATTAAAAAGCACTGGTCCAAGTACAGATCCTTGGGGTACTCCACTGGTAACCTATCCCTCCTGTGAATGTACTAAATTTACTATAACTCTCTGTTTTCTATCCTGCAAACAAGATCTTCTATATTTCACCATCTTTAAATTCAATCCCAAGCTTTCAAATTAATTTAACAGTCTGCATTGTGGGACAGTGTCAAAAGCCTTACTAACATCTAGATAAGCTATATCTACAGCCCTTCCTTGATCTATTTCTTTAGTCATCCAGTCATACAAGTCAATAAGATTTGTTTGACATGATCTCCCCCCAGTAAATCCATGCTGTTTGGGATCCTGTTACTGGATTTGAGATATTCTATAACTCTTCCTTTTAAGAGTGTTTCCATCAATTTCCCTAGTACTGATGTAAGGCTCACTGGTCTGTAGTTGCCTCTTCCTTGCTTCCACTTTTGTGCAGTGGGACTACATTCACACTTTTCCAGTCCTCTGGAATTACTACTGTAGTTAGTGACTAATTGAATAATTCTGTTAATGATGTTACCAAAACCCTTTTAAGCTCTTTTAGAATCCTTGGATGTATCCCATCTGGCCCCATTGATTTATTCACTTTCAGTTTTGAGAGCTCTGTTAGGACCTTCTCCTGATACAAGTAACTGTACTTGTATCTGCCTCATTTTTATGAGTATTCTTTTAACTTAACTGTGGTCTCTTCCCCGCTCTTTCTGCAGTGAAAACAAAGCAAAAATAATTCTTTATTACCTATTACCTTGTCTCTGTTACGAGCCGCGGCGGTGCCCAGCCGCCGCGACTCACTCACCCGCGTCCCGGCCGTCGCCATGACGACCGGGACGTCATTTCCGGCCATAACCCGGCCGTTGCCGGGGCAACCAGTAGACGCTTCAGAGCTGCGTCCCGGCAATAGGAGGAGGCCGGGGCGCAGCGTTCTACAGCCTGTGGGCTAATTAATATGGGCAGATTATAGGAGGCAATTACAGGCATTAGCCTGAAACTGTGCAGGCCAGGGGCAAGCCCTGATTGGCTCTGTTAGTGACTGCTTTATTAACCTGCAGGAGTGTGTTCAACCTGTGATTGGTTCAGCTGGGTATTTAAGGCAATGAGGTCTGCTGCCTCATTGCCGGTTATAGCTCCTGTGTTCCAGTCTGCTAACCTGCTAGTTCCTGTCCTGTATCCTGATATCTCTAATTGACTCCCCGTGTATGACCCTTGGCTTTGATTTGGACCTTGCTCGTGTTTCCTGTGACCCTGATCTTTGGCCTGTTTACCCGTTCTGCTATTTGCCTGTGACCCTTGACCTCTGCGTGGACCTGACTCCTCTTGCCTGGGTTCTCCCCAGCTGGTACGCACTTCACAACCCTCTGTCAGTCTGCGGCCCAGTCTGTCCCCACCATCAGGGGCTCCAGTGAACACCTGACTGGCAGAGTAGATTCCGGGTTGTGTTGTGCCGGCTGGAGGGGTTCCTAACAGTCTCCCTCAACAAGACTCTCACTCTGTCTTTAGTCTTATTATTCCTCCTTTTGTTTTTCTCCTTTCACTAATATACCTAAAATAAATTTCGTCCCCTTTACCTACTGACTAGGCCATATTTTCTTCAGCTTGTGCCTTTGCACATCTGATTACCTTCTTAGCCTCCTTCTGTCTAACAAGATACATCTCTTTGTCTTCATTATTCTGAGTCTGCTTATATTTCCTAAAGGACATCTTTTTTGCTTTCACAATACTCGCTACTTCTTTTGCAAACCACACTGGTTCCTTTTCCTTGTACCTTTCTTAACCCTTTTGATACAAAGGTCTGTTGCTTTAAGTATTGCAGTTTTTAATTTTTCCCATCTCTCCTGCACTCCTGTCCAGTTCTTCCACTCTGCCCAAGGGTCACTTACACATTTTCCCATCTCTACAAAGTCAGCCTTCCTAAAATCTAACACCTTTGTGTTTGTGTGGTATGAGTCGGTCTCTGTCTTTATACTAAACCTTACTGCTTGATGGTCACTGGATCCTAGGTTCTCACCCACATTTACATCAGATATTCTGTCACCGTTTGTAAGAATTAAGTCTAATATTGCGTCTTTACGAGTGGCCTCCCTCACCATTTGCTTGAGGGATGGTCCGTACAAGGACTCCAGAATGTCTTCTAGTGGAACTAGCAGAAGACCCCTCCTAGGTCACATCTGGTAGATTAAAGTCTCCCATGAGTATTACCTCTTCTTTTAATGCCATTTATTGATGTCCTGCAGTAAGTTCCTGTCCAGTTCTTCTTCCTGACCTGGTGGTCTATAGATCACCCCAGTATGAAGAATAGCCTTGTCCCCAGTTTCTATGGTCACCCAATGAGCCTCAGTTTTTTCTTCAATACTTTGTATTAAAGTAGTATTTATGCTTTATAGCACACACATTGCTACTCCTCCTCCAATTCTTTCCACTCTGTCCTTCCTAAATATAGTATATCCTGGTATAGCTACATAACAGTCATGATTTTCATTGCACCATGACTCTAATAGCCACAATATCCAGATCAGCCCTCGTCATTAAAGCAGTTAGTTCTGGAATTTTATTTCCTAAGCTCCAAACATGAGCACACATAGCTCTAAGGGGGGAATTCAATTTGCTGTGTTACTGTAAAAAGTAACACGGCCTGCGCACCATTACCGTTATTACAGTAATAGTGCGCTTAAATACTGTTATTACGGTAGTTTCAATGCGACTATTCGAAGGACCTTACCCGATCGTGATACGCCACCGGCTACATCACGCCCCATGCCGCCACGTACCCCAGCTGCGCACTCTAGTGTGCCCAGACCTTGTTGTCCAGAAGTATCCGACCCTAGGAGGTGCTACACTTGCCAACAACCGGGATATACACAAAGAAATTGCCCACAGGGAGGAAGACCATTCTCTGGATTGAGTCCAGCTGTGCCCCGAGTGTCAGTGTGCCAAGGAACATCAATTGAGGGTGGGGAGGGGTACTACGATCCTGATGAGCCAGTGGTGGAGCAAAAAGCCGGGTTAATGTTACCGTAATAATGGTAATACGTTTTACACGGTGGTACTTTGGAGGGAATTGTACTCCCCCTAAGAGTTTTGTTTGTGTGTCTTCTGTTCCTATCTTCTATGTTTATCTCTCTCTCTATATTTATTTTGTTTTGATCTGCATTGTGTTCTATTGTTGTGGATAGGTTTTCAGCCTGCTGAAACGATACCTCTTGGTTGGGATTAAGACCCAAATTGTTTCCTGAGCCAACCATCGTATACAATGAATTTCGTGTGTCAATAATTCTATAACTAAACACATACAATATATGTTTGTGTATATGTAGATAGATTGATAGATAGATTTATTACTCATTGGCCATTTTATTGGGTAAATAAAGAGAATTTATAACACAGGGCTAAGGAATCAATTAACCCAAGCCGTACAACGATGACTTCATGAAAAGAAATATCAATTAGTTTCTTTATTAAAAATCACCTAAACAAATTAATAATAAATTGCACACTAAATGTTTTGCAAGTGTGACAAGTATTGTGCAATTTATTATTAATTAATTTAAGTACTTTTTAAATAAATTATTTTATTATTATTATTAATTTTTATTTATAGGGCGCCACTAGGTGTCCGTGGCGCCGTACAGGGACAAACAAAATTACAATACGGGGTGAGACAGCACAGTACAGTAAACAATAAGCACAGTAACTCAATGAGCTCAACGCTAGGGTAGGGGGAGGGGAGAGTCCGCATACGACGGAGCCCAGGAGGGAGGGCACGGGTGACAGGAAAACTCCCAGAGGGAGAGGAGGGAGCGAGAGGGGACGGGGGGGAAGAGGGTCCTCGAGGAGGAGGGCTGGTAGCTGTAGAGCAGAGTTAAAAGTGGTGAAGACAGGAGGAGAGATGACCCTGCTCAAAGGAGCGTACAATCTAAGGGATTAAAGTAATTAGTTTATATTTGTTTCCATAAACTCATCATTGTACGGCTTGGGTTAATTTATTCATTAGCCCTGTGTTATAAATTCTCATTCAATACGTTTTTCTAAGGAGCACACAGACTCTCACACAGCAGTAGAACAATTGATTTTCAATCCATTAGTAATATATTTATTATATACCTATTATTCTAAGCACCAGAGGACAAAAATCAGATTAAGTCTGGGACAGGTAGTGAAAGGGATGGTAGAAATCAGCGAGAAGAAGGCCAAGCTTAAGAAAACAGGGAAAACAGGGCGAGCAAAGCAGGCCAAGAGGTACAGAGGGTGAAGGAACAGTAGAAGGAGCACACAAGTAGAGAGGGCCCTGCTCAAGAGAGCTTACATCCTAAAGGGAAGGGGGAGACACAAAAAGGGTGGTACTAATTGGTAGAGAGAGCCAGGACAAGGAAGTTAGGAGGACTGATAGACATGAATAAAGAAATGAGTCTTAAGGGCATGCTTGAAGCCTTTGAGAGTAGATGCTAACCTGATGGAACGTGGAAGATCGTTCCACAGCAGGGGAGCAGCCCGGGCAAAGTCCTGAAGACGAGAGTGAGAGGAGGTGATCAGTGAAGAAGTGAGGCGGCGGTCAGAGGCAGAGCGGAGGGGGCGGGTAGGAGTGTAGGTAGAAATGAGATTGGAGATGTAGGGAGGGGAAGATTGACTTAGAGCTTTAAAGGTGAGGGTGAGGAGTTTAAATTTAATTCTGTAGGGTATGGGGAGCCAATGTAGTGACTGTTGGAGGGGGACAGCAGATACAGAGCGGCGGTGGTGGGTAGGGCCGCCATTAAGTGGCTGTCGTCTGGCTGATTAGATATGTGCATTACTCCCCAGGGATTCATTTTACATTTTTCTTTGTTAGTGAACTCATTGTCTATTTTGTTCATGGGAGCACCACCTACAACTAAATATGTAAATTGCTTCTTTAATAGTAAGTGGAATGTTCATGATGTCCTGTGGGGGGATATATCACAGCTTTGTGTCTAGTCCAAATATTTACAGAATCAATTCTAGAACATGTTCATTATCTAAATAAGTATTGGTATCTGCTGCAGAAGGATAGAGGACTCTGTAGTGCACATTTGACTGACAATGGGGTCACAGTAATATGGCAACAGACACAAAAATAAAAAAAATGGTCAATGACTGGGTCATATTTGTTAGTGTATAAAATATTATTTGTGTTCTTTACATAAACACAATAATTTACATAATTTAACACTACATTAATTAAAATGGATTGACTATGGCAATCATTAAGCTTCTAAATAGTAACATCATTTTAATTACATGTAAATGAATGACCTGGATTCCCACTACAAACAGAACACATCTTGGAGAGGACCTTGTTCTCTGAGCATCTGAGTGTTCCAAACAAAAGCAACTCACCTACAAGTCACACAGACTCCAGATTTAGTTTCTTCTTAAGTGAGAAACTTTGTATAAGTCATGATGAATCTCACAGGAGAGAAACCCTATCTCTGCTCTGACTGTGACAAAGGTTTTACATATAAATTACAACTGATTATACATCAGAGGATTCACACGGAAGAGAAAACCTTTAAATGCTCTGAATGTAGCAAGAATTTTACCCAAAAGTCAACTCTTGTTGAACATCAGAAGATTCACACAGGAGAGAAACCATTTTCATGTTCTGAATGTAGCAAATCTTTTAAACACAAGTCACACCTTGTTAGGCATCATAGGACTCACACAGGAGAGAAACCATTTAAATGTCCTGAATGCAGCAAACGTTTTACAGGGAAGTCAGCTCTTGTTGCTCATCAGAGAATTCACACAGGAGAGAAACCATTGAAATGCTCTGAATGCAGTAAGTGTTTTAATGAAAGGACAAGTTTTGCTAGACATCAGAGGATTCACACAGGAGGGAAACCATTTTCATGTTCTGAATGTAACAGATGTTTTAAACTAAAGTCACACCTTGTTAGGCATCATGGGATCCACACAGAAGAGAAAACCTTTAAATGTTCTGAATGTAGCAAGTATTTTACCCGCAAGTCAACTCTTATTGAACATCAGAGGATTCACATAGGAGAGAAACCATTTAAATGCTCTGAATGTATAAAATGTTTTACCAGGAAATCAAATCTTGTTGCACACCAGAGGAGTCACACAGGAGAGAAACCATTTAAATGTTCTGAATGTAGCAAATGTTTTACCCAGAAATCAGATCTTGTGGTCCATCACAGGATCCACACAGGAGAGAAACCATTTAAATGCTCTGAATGCAGCAAGTGTTTCACCCAAATCTCAAATCTTGTAAAGCACCGGAGGATTCACAAAGTGTAGAAACCATTGAAATGCTGTAAATGCATCAAGTGTTTTACTGATGAAAAGTAAACATGAGGATCTGAATGTAGCATATGTATCACAAGCAAATGACCTTGTTGTATCACCATAATATCCATACAGAAGAGATGGATTTTTTATTTTCTCAATGCAACAAGTGTTATTTATCACATGAAAGTCTTGTTAAATGTCAGAGAAGACTCTGTCTGGTAAGGTGACAGACAATGGCGATGGGGCAGCCCTTGCTGAGCTCTGTAATATATCGCTGTGGCTGTTCTGCCCATGCTGGAACTAGTAGATGAAAGAGCTTTCTATCTAGTATAGAGTTCCAGCAGCTCCTCTCAGTACTGGGGTTCCTTCTAGGACAAGCAGAGATATGAGTACTGAATATATCTACAGGAACACTGCACACTGCCATATTTCATGCTACATGTGCTCCTATTGGTCTCTGATATATCTCCTTATTCTTTTCTTCATACCTTTCTATTGCTGTCTTACCTCCCCTGTTATGAGAACTATGGGTTACTTAGTAAATGATGCAACTAAATCGCTGGTTGCTGTATCTCATAGCAACCAAACAGATCATCATATTTGTTGGTATCAATACCCCAGGCTGCTAATAGCTGATACTTGGTTGCTATGGGTAACAGCACATCCTTGTTCTTCACACTGTGTTCTTAAATAAGTCCCAAGGAGGACACATTGATTCCCAGGCTATTTGAAATGTCTTGTGTATTTCTATTATACCCCATAGTGACCCAAATTGGACATCACTGATCTGTATATAGACTGAAGGACTATGATCACACAATATCTGTAATTACCATGTATGTCACTGGCAGCTGTTTCTATAACACTTGATGTTGAATAAAAACTGATATTGATAAATATGGAGATTCTGTATTTGATTGTAGAACTAATATCTTTTATGAGTAGTAATGAGTATTGTACACTCTTCTGCATTCTACAGAAGACGGAACCATGGGGTCATGTGATGCTGACAATATGACAGCCAATAATATAAATACTGCAAAGACCAGTTATCATTATTATCATACAACAAATGTATCTGCTGTGTCTTTTGTGCCTGTACTGAATATAAACACAGTGGGCCTGATTCATTACGGAAAGCAAAACAAACATAATGACATTTTTTTTTTTTTTAAAACGCTCATCTTTCGGGCATACACCCGTCTGTATTCAAGGGCGAGAGTATATAGGCAAAACACTCCTTGATGAATACGGCAGTAACCCAGTTATGTGACGTAGTATCTAACGCACGCAGCAATGCGTTTTTATTTGCTCTATGTGATTTGCGAGCACAGGAACCTTAGGGCACTGCATACTGCCTTATTACTCCTGATTGACAAGCAATTCCTTCATCACCCTCGTTCACCTTATAATTCCAAAAATGTTTCATGACAATTACTGTGTATTAACCCTTGTTAAGCATTACCACATCAATCTGCTTACATCCCTTTACTGAGCAGTACTGCTTTAAATTAGGGATGTGCACCGGCGACTTTTGAGGTCTCGTGTTTTGTGTTTTGGATCCGGATTTTCGTTATTTTTGGGGTTCGGATTTGTCTCGCAAAACACTTGACGAAAGGTCTCGGTTCGGATTTAAGGTTTTGGATTCGGATTTTTTTTGAAAAAAACATAAAAAGTTTAAAAATCAAGTTTTTGGGCTTATTTTCACTCCTAGGCTATTATTAACCTCAATAACATTCAATAACAAGCATTTCCACTAATTTACAGTGTATTCTGAACACCTCACAATATAGTTATTAGTCCAAAACGTTGCAACAAGGTATCTTTCTGGACTGCGTAGAGGAGTGGGTCACCACAATATATTAAAAACCCTGAACTTTTATGATTCGCACCAATAAATGTACCTGGACTGCGTAGAGGAGTGGGTCACCACAATATATTAAAAACCCTGAACTTTTATGAATCGCACCAATAAATGTACCTGGACTGCGTAGAGGAGTGGGTCACCACAATATATATTAAAAACCCTGAACTTTTATGAATCGCACCAATAAATGTACCTGGACTGCGTAGAGGAGTGGGTCACCACAATATATATTAAAAACCCTGAACTTTTATGATTCGCACCAATAAATGTACCTGGACTGCGTAGAGGAGTGGGTCACCACAATATCTTAAAAACCCTGAACTTTTATGAATCGCACCAATAAATGTACCTGGACTGCGTAGAGGAGTGGGTCACCACAATATATATTAAAAACCCTGAACTTTTATGAATCGCACCAATAAATATACCTGGACTGCGTAGAGGAGTGGGTCACCACAATATATATTAAAAACCCTGAACTTTTATGATTCGCACCAATAAATGTACCTGGACTGCGTAGAGGAGTGGGTCACCACAATATCTTAAAAACCCTGAACTTTTATGAATCGCACCAATAAATGTACCTGGACTGCGTAGAGGAGTGGGTCACCACAATATATATTAAAAACCCTGAACTTTTATGAATCGCACCAATAAATGTACCTGGACTGCGTAGAGGAGTGGGTCACCACAATATATATTAAAAACCCTGAACTTTTATGATTCGCACCAATAAATGTACCTGGACTGCGTAGAGGAGTGGGTCACCACAATATCTTAAAAACCCTGAACTTTTATGAATCGCACCAATAAATGTACCTGGACTGCGTAGAGGAGTGGGTCACCACAAGATATATTAAAAACCCTGAACTTTTATGATTCGCACCAATAAATGTACCTGGACTGCGTAGAGGAGTGGGTCACCACAATATCTTAAAAACCCTGAACTTTTATGAATCGCACCAATAAATGTAACTGGACTGCGTAGAGGAGTGGGTCACCACAATATATATTAAAAACCCTGAACTTTTATGATTCGCACCAATAAATGTACCTGGACTGCGTAGAGGAGTGGGTCACCACAATATCTTAAAAACCCTGAACTTTTATGAATTGCACCAATAAATGTACCTGGACTGCGTAGAGGAGTGGGTCACCACAAGATATATTAAAAACCCTGAACTTTTATGATTCGCACCAATAAATGTACCTGGACTGCGTAGAGGAGTGGGTCACCACAATATCTTAAAAACCCTGAACTTTTATGAATCGCACCAATAAATGTACCTGGACTGCGTAGAGGAGTGGGTCACCACAATATATATTAAAAACCCTGAACTTTTATGATTCGCACCAATAAATGTACCTGGACTGCGTAGAGGAGTGGGTCACCACAATATCTTAAAAACCCTGAACTTTTATGAATCGCACCAATAAATGTACCTGGACTGCGTAGAGGAGTGGGTCACCACAAGATATATTAAAAACCCTGAACTTTTATGATTCGCACCAATAAATGTACCTGGACTGCGTAGAGGAGTGGGTCACCACAATATCTTAAAAACCCTGAACTTTTATGAATCGCACCAATAAATGTACCTGGACTGCGTAGAGGAGTGGGTCACCACAATATATATTAAAAACCCTGAACTTTTATGAATCGCACCAATAAATGTACCTGGACTGCGTAGAGGAGTGGGTCACCACAATATATATTAAAAACCCTGAACTTTTATGATTCGCACCAATAAATGTACCTGGACTGCGTAGAGGAGTGGGTCACCACAATATCTTAAAAACCCAGAACTTTTATGAATCGCACCAATAAATGTACCTGGACTGCGTAGAGGAGTGGGTCACCACAAGATATATTAAAAACCCTGAACTTTTATGATTCGCACCAATAAATGTACCTGGACTGCGTAGAGGAGTGGGTCACCACAATATCTTAAAAACCCTGAACTTTTATGAATCGCACCAATAAATGTACCTGGACTGCGTAGAGGAGTGGGTCACCACAAGATATATTAAAAACCCTGAACTTTTATGATTCGCACCAATAAATGTACCTGGACTGCGTAGAGGAGTGGGTCACCACAATATCTTAAAAACCCTGAACTTTTATGAATCGCACCAATAAATGTACCTGGACTGCGTAGAGGAGTGGGTCACCACAATATATATTAAAACCCCTGAACTTTTATGAATCGCACCAATAAATGTACCTGGACTGCGTAGAGGAGTGGGTCACCACAATATATATTAAAAACCCTGAACTTTTATGATTCGCACCAATAAATGTACCTGGACTGCGTAGAGGAGTGGGTCACCACAATATCTTAAAAACCCAGAACTTTTATGAATCGCACCAATAAATGTACCTGGACTGCGTAGAGGAGTGGGTCACCACAAGATATATTAAAAACCCTGAACTTCTATGATTCGCACCAATAAATGTACCTGGACTGCGTAGAGGAGTGGGTCACCACAATATCTTAAAAACCCTGAACTTTTATGAATCGCACCAATAAATGTACCTGGACTGCGTAGAGGAGTGGGTCACCACAAGATATATTAAAAACCCTGAACTTTTATGATTCGCACCAATAAATGTACCTGGACTGCGTAGAGGAGTGGGTCACCACAATATCTTAAAAACCCTGAACTTTTATGAATCGCACCAATAAATGTACCTGGACTGCGTAGAGGAGTGGGTCACCACAATATATATTAAAAACCCTGAACTTTTATGAATCGCACCAATAAATGTACCTGGACTGCGTAGAGGAGTGGGTCACCACAATATATATTAAAAACCCTGAACTTTTATGATTCGCACCAATAAATGTACCTGGACTGCCTAGAGGAGTGGGCACTGGGCACCACAATAAAATATATAAAAAACCTTCAACAGGTCTGCATTACACTACACATACGGCTGCTCCTCCATCCTCTCCATCATATACATGTTGGAGTTTTAGCGTGTGACAACCTCTTGTTTTTGATAATGTCAGTGCATTTTGAATATTTTTCAATTTGCCCCACACCACTGAATGTACTTTATCTATGATACGCATCTATCTATCTTGACTGCGTAGTGTGGTGGCCCCGGTACACAATTTGGTACCGAGGCCACAATATAATTAAAAAACCCTCCACGTGTCAGAATTCCACCAAAAAAGGGTATGGACTGCGTAGTGTGGTGGCCCCGGTACACAATTTGGTACCGAGGCCACAATATAATTAAAAAATTGGGCATCAACAGTCAACGTTGTTTAATATCTGATACACCTCTATCTGGACTGCATAGTGGAGTGGCCCCGGTACCCAATTTGGTACCGGGGCCACAATACCTCCTCCAAACATGGTACAGACAATTCGTCATTGAGATCCCATCAAGTATGTTAAAGACAGACAGGGTCGAAGTGTTATTGGTTGACTTTGTAAACCCAAAAACTGTCCCTGTTGCACATAGTCGTGCAATGAAGACTGACTTTTTCATTTAAAGGCACCATCTTTCAAGTGTAGTGTTTGTAAGTCTAAGTCATATTATACTTTTGGTAAAATTGGTTTATTTTGTTCCTCTTTATGGTAACTACTAATAGAATTAAAGTATTAAATAGAAGCGGCAGTTCCTCTTTATGGTAATTAGTAATAGAATTAAAGTATGAAATAGAATTAAAGTATGAAATAGAATTAAAGTATGAAATAGAATTAAAGTATGAAATAGAGTGGTATAGAGTTGTAGTGTGGTATAGATAGAGTGTTCCCCACAATATAATAATAAAACCCTCAACTGGTCTGAATTCCACCAAACAAGTATCTGGACTGCGTAGTGTGGTGGCCCCGGTACACAATTTGGTACCGAGGCCACAATATAATTAAAAAACCCTCCACGTGTCAGAATTCCACCAAATAAGTATCTGGACTGCATAGTGGAGTGGCCCCGGTACCCAATTTGGTACCGGGGCCACAATACCTCCTCCAAACATGGTACAGACAATTCGTCATTGAGATCCCATCAAGTATGTTAAAGACAGACAGGGTCGAAGTGTTATTGGTTGACTTTGTAAACCCAAAAACTGTCCCTGTTGCACATAGTCGTGCAATGAAGACTGACTTTTTCATTTAAAGGCACCATCTTTCAAGTGTAGTGTTTGTAAGTCTAAGTCATATTATACTTTTGGTAAAATTGGTTTATTTTGTTCCTCTTTATGGTAACTACTAATAGAATTAAAGTATTAAATAGTAGCGGCAGTTCCTCTTTATGGTAATTAGTAATAGAATTAAAGTATTAAATAGAATTAAAGTATGAAATAGAATTAAAGTATGAAATAGAATTAAAGTATGAAATAGAATTAAAGTATTAAATAGAGTGGTATAGAGTTATATAGAACTGAGATGGAAGAACCGCACAAGGTAATGTATTGCGAGCATAAAGTATGATAAATCCTAATTAGCCCGAGAAGAAAAATTCAAACCGGGGGGTGCACCCAGACACTGATATATTTAGTTTATTACAGAGAAAGAAAAGACAGTGTAAGTTGAGGCACTCCGTGAATGCTCATTAATATTTAACTTTTATTAGATTGATTAAAATGGACAAAAGTTGAGCGAAATAATTAAAAAGAATAGTTAAAAGGTGTGAATAGTGATTAAAATGCAAAAAAATTATTTTGCAAAGTCTCACCTTAATCCTATTATATATATATGAAATAACAGGCTTGAATGGCACTAATTAACAGCTATGTAACACTTATTTTTATAAGCAAGGTAATGGAATTTGGCTAAATGTATTGTTATCCAAACACCTATGGTAATAATGGTTAGGTAAGATTATTCTAACTATAATGTCACTCGATCTTGGGCTGAGGATAAACTTACAATAGCATCACAAATAAGCTTCTCCTATGGAGCTTGTAGAAGGTATTCTTACAACTTAAGAGTCTGGTGCAGACTCATAGCTTGGAAGTCTGAAAAAGACTCCTAGCGAAAGTCCCTCTCATACAGGAACTTATAGCGCTAAATTATGATAGATTTAGGCAGAGACATAGGAGGTTAATGAAGCTAAGTACAGGATTCGCGGGATTTTGTGAAATTTCCCTACCTAAAATAAACTGGGAAGCGATCCTTAAGGTACATAGCATAAAATAAAGAAAGGTGAGACACAACGCCGACGCGCGTTTCGCTCACTGGCTTTTTCAAGGCAGAATGAATCCCAGATTTGACAGCTCTTATATACCCGTTAGTATAGTCGTTAGTGGTATAGAGTTGTAGTGTGGTATAGAGAGAGTGGTCCCCACAATATAATAATAAAACCCTCAACTGGTCTGAATTCCACCAAACAAGTATCTGGACTGCGTAGTGTGGTGGCCCCGGTACACAATTTGGTACCGAGGCCACAATATAATTAAAAAATTGGGCATCAACTGTCACCGTTGTTTAATATTTGATACACCTAAATATGGACTGCACAGTGGAGTGGCCCCGGTAGTAAATTTGGTGCCGGGGCCACAATACCTCCTCCAACTTCCAAGTGTAGTGTTTATAAAGACAGACAGCGTCGAAGTGTTATTAGTTGACTTTCTTAACCCTAAAATTGTCCCTGTTGCAAATATTCGTGCAATGGACAGTTACTTTTTTATTGAAAGACTCAAGCTTTCAAGTGTAGTGTTTATAAAATATAAACAACAATACAGTAGTTTTAGAGCACGTCAATACCTCTTGTTTTAAATTATGACACGGCATTTTACTTTTGGTTTAATTTCTTGAATTTTTTTAAATTTGGTTTTACTTTTTGAACATGGCAAACGACTGTTGATTGGTCATATAATGCAAAAAAAAAAGGTCCAAGATGGAATTGTCCTTGGGCCCTCACACCCACCCTTATGTTGTTGAAATAGGAGTGGACATGCACACTTTAACAAACCAATCATTTCAGCGACAGGGCCTACCAAACAACTTTGGCTGAAATGATTGGTTTGTTTGGGCCCCCACACCAAAAAAGCTATTCATCTCTCCCTGTACAGACTAAACAGGCTCTACTGAGGCAAGATGTCGTCCTCATCCTCAACCTCTGATTCCTCTCCCCCTACAGTGTGTACTTCCTCCTCATCACACATTATCAATTCGTCCCCGCTGGACTCCACAACCACAGGTCCCTCTGTAGTATCTGGAGGGCAGTGCTGTACTTCATTGAGGAATTGATTATTCATTTTTATAAACATCATTTTTTCAACGTTGTGAGGAAGCAACCTCCTTCGCCGCTCACTGACCAGGTTCCCCGCTGCACTAAAAACTCTTTCCGAGTACACACTGGAGGGGGGACAACTCAGGTAAAATAGAGCCAGTTTGTACAGGGGCTTCCAAACTGCCTTTTTTTCCTGCCAGTAACAATATGGACTGTCTGACATGTCTACTTGGATGGTGTCAGCAAAGTAATCATCCACAATTTTTTCTATTGTGACAGCATCCAATGCAGCGAGAGTAGACATGTCTGCAATGGTTGGCAGGTCCTTCAGTCCGGACCAGATGTTATCAGCATCCCCGCCAGTGCCTCTTTTGGGAAAACTGAGCTTTTTCCTCGCAGCCATAGATGTGGAAGAAAATGAGGGTGGAGCTGTTGGCATGTCACGGTCCTCTTCAGAGGACAATCTCCTGACCAGCAGGTCTTTGCACCGCTGTAGACTTGTGTCCGCCGGAAACAGAGACACAACATACGCTTTAAACCGAGGATCGAGCACGGTGGCCAGAATGTATTCCTCTGACTTTAAAAGAGTGACCACCCTCGGATCCTGGCAAAGCGTACGAAGGGCTACATCCACAAGAGCTACATGCTTGGTGTAATCGCAATGGCTTACCAGCTCCTCCCTCACTTTCTCCAGCTGCTTCTGCAACAGCCTGATCAGGGGAATGACCTGACTCAAGCTGGCAGTGTCGGAACTGACTTCTCGTGTGGCAAGTTCAAATGGCTGCAGAACCTTGCACAACACGGAAATCAGTCTCCACTGCGCTTGACTGAGGCGCATCCCCACTCCTTTGCCTATGTCGTAGGTGGCTGTGTAGGCCTGAATGGCCTTTTGCTGCTCCTCCATCCTCTGCAGCATATAGAGGGTGGAGTTCCAGCGCGTCACAACCTCTTGTTTGAGGTGATGGCAGGGCAGGTTCATGCTTTTTTGATGTGCCTCTAGTCTGCGGTAGGCACTGGCTGAATGCCGAAAGTGTCCAGCAATTTTGCGCGCCACCGCAAGCATCTCCTGCACACCCCTGTCACTCTTGAGGTAATGCTGCACCACCAAATTAATGGTGTGGGCAAAACATGGGACGTGCTGGAAATTGCCCATATTTAATGCCCGCACAATGTTACTGGCATTGTCTGACACCACAAATCCCCATGAGAGTCTAAGTGGGGTAAGCCACTGGGAGATAATTTCCCTCATTTTCTCTAATATGTTGTCAGCGTTGTGCCTCTTATTAAAGCCTGTAATACACAATGTTGCCTGCCTTTGCACGAGCCGCCATTTTGTAGTTGCTGCTACTGATGCAGCTGTTGCTGTTGCTGCGGAAGGGGATGCATCTACCCAGTGGGCTGTCACAGTCATATAGTCCTTCGTTTGCCCAGAACCACTTGTCCACATGTCCGTGGTTAAGTGGACAGTGGGTACAACCGCATTTTTTAGAGCACTGAGGACACTTGATCGTACTTCTCTGTACATTTTTGGTATCGCCTGCCTAGTGAAGTGGAATCTCGACGGGATTTGGTACCGGGGACACAATACCTCCATCAACCCTCTAAATCCCACTCCACTGATGGCGGACACCGGGCGCACGTCTAACACCAACATTGCAGTTACAGCCGCAGTTATACGCTTTGCAATAGGGTGACTACTATCGTATTTTGTGGTCATGGCAAACGACTGTTGGACGGTCAATTGTTTTGTGAAAGACTTAGCGGTCTTACGACTTCCCCTCTGGGAAGATGACCGACTAACAGCAGCAACAGCAGCAGTGGCAGTAGTAGGCGTACCGCTGCAGGATTCCTCGGATGAATCCCGTATTGAGGAGGACTCAGTCTGGCTGCTGACTTGGGCTGCAGGAATGAATCTGATGGAGATTGTGGAGGAAGTTGACGAGGAGGGTGTTGCTGGTGTGTATCCAACTGGACCACGGGATTTAGGTGTCCCTGTACCGATGAGGGTCCTAGCCCCAGTTCCTGAACTAACCACTGAACTATGAAGGTTATTCAGGTGACGTATAAGGGAGGATGTTCCTAGGTGGGCAAGATCCTTACCCCTGCTTATTTGAGCTTTACATAAGCTACATATGGCCATACATTGGTTGTCTGGATTTGGATAAAAATAACTCCAGACCGAAGAGGTGCATTTTTTGGTCTTCTGACCAGGCATGACGATGGGCTTTTTCATCCCATGGACATCAGCTGTTTCCCCCCCTGGTGCCTCATTTACAATAACCACATCACCATCCTCATCATCAAGTTCCTCCACAGCGCCAGCTACATCATCAATAGCCTCCTCCCGAGCCACCTCTTCCCGTACAGTGATGGGAAGGTCAGGCTTGACAACCACCAACATCCTTGGACTCGCCTTGTGGATTTGTGATAATTTCTCTTTAGAAGGCAGAGTTGTTTGCTGTTTTGTTGCTGACAGCATAACTCTCTTCAATTTTTTGTAGGGGGGGGGAGGAGGAGGAGGGCTAAGATCCGTGGGTGAAGCTGAACCACTAGTCATGAACACGGGCCAGGGCCTAAGCCGTTCCTTGCCACTCCGTGTCGTAAATGGCATATTGGCAACTTTACGTTTCTCCTCAGATGATTTAAAGTTTCTCTTTTTGCTACTTTTTCTTAACTTGGGCTTTTTGGATTTTACATGCCCGGTACTACGAGATTGGGCATCGGGCTTGGAAGACGACGTTGATGGCATTTCATCGTCTATGTCATGACTAGTGGCAGCAGCTTCAGCATTAGGAGGAAGTGGGTCTTGATCTTTCCCTACTTTATCCTCCAAATTTTTGGTCTCCATTATATGTAGCACAAGATACTGCAGAATGTGTGAACTTGGTAATATTGCAGTACCAATGGACTTATACTGCTGTATTGGTTTTGCAAATTTGGTTATAATAATTATTATATATTTTTTTTTTTTTTTAATTTTTTATTTTTTTTTACTTTTTTTTTATTTTTTAAAAACTTGGGAATAATGGGGAAATAACTATGCCCTTAGAAGCACAGAGCACAGGACACAGCACCACTGGACTGAACAGGACACGGCACAGGACCCAGCAGCACTACGGAACTCAGCAGGACAGAGCACAGGACACAGCACCACTGGACTGATACTGCCGAATGTGTGAACTTTGTAATATTGCAGTACCAATGGACTTATACTGCTGGATTGGTTTTGCAAATTTGGTTATAATTATTATATATATATTTTTTTTTTTAATTTTTAATTTTTTTTTACTTTTTTTTTATTTTTTAAAAACTTGGGAATAATGGGGAAATAACTATGCCCTTAGAAGCACAGAGCACAGGACACAGCACCACTGGACTGAACAGGACACGGCACAGGACCCAGCAGCACTACGGAACTCAGCAGGACAGAGCACAGGACACAGCACCACTGGACTGATACTGCAGAATGTGTGAACTTTGTAATATTGCAGTACCAATGGACTTATACTGCTGGATTGGTTTTGCAAATTTGGTTATAATTATTATATATATATTTTTTTTTTTTAATTTTTTTTTTTTTTTTAATTTTTTTTTATTTTTTAAAAACTTGGGAATAATGGGGAAATAACTATGCCCTTAGAAGCACAGAGCACAGGACACAGCACCACTGGACTGAACAGGACACGGCACAGGACCCAACAGCACTACGGAACTCAGCAGGACAGAGCACAGGACACAGCACCACTGGACTGATACTGCAGAATGTGTAAACTTTGTAATATTGCAGTACCACTGGACTTTTACTGCTGAATGTGTGAACTTGGTAATATTGCAGTACCAATGGGCTTATACTGCAGGATTGGTTGTGCAAATTTTGTGGTAATTAAAAAAAATTAAATTAGTTTTTGGTATTTTTTTAAATAACTTTTTTTTATTTTTTTAAACACAGGGAAATATTGGGGAAATAACTATGCCCTTAGAAGCACAGAGCACAGGACACAGCACCACTGGACTGAACAGGACACAGCACTGGACCCAGCAGCACCACTGACCTCAGAAGGACAGAGCACAGCACACAGCACCACTGGACTGATACTGCAGAACACAGCACAGCACAGCACAGCACAGCACAGCACAGAACTAAACAGCACAGCACAGAACTAAACAGCACAGCACGAGATCTACCAGGACAGAGGACCACCTAACACACCCTCCCTCTACCCTGATCAATGCCCGAGTGAAGATGGCGGCGACTAGCGGGGAATTTATAGGATCCGAGTATCGCGAGATCCGACAACGGGATTATGAGTCAGAGCCTCAGTTTCAGATTTGAATTTGGCGCCAATACCCGGATCTGTCTCGGATCCGACTCGGATCGGCAACGTTCGGGTGGGCTCGGATTTCATAAATCCGAGTGCGCTCATCCCTACTTTAAATGGGCATTGCTACCACTTTACATTGTCACTGATATTTGTCCTACTGTTGGCCATTAATGAGTATTATCTGGGGCAATATCACTGCAATATTTGACTTTTCTCTCCATTGTCCCTAGCGTAATAGATTTTACTTGTGGCATGTAAGATTAGCAATGTTATTGATGTTCATTACAGAGTCTTAATGCCACACCTGGGTACTGGAATCAGACCGGAAGATCGTTATTAGTTATACTCTGTCGTCCATCTGAAAATTGCAGATTTGTGGCTTTATAACTTGGTGGAGCTGCCGATCTGGTCACATTTCTATTATCTTTATTGTTGCACTATTCCATGTTATGCAAAAACCCTTTAGAACATACTTTAATCTCATTAGTACACATTTGAAAAAAATAAAGCCCACACACAAAGGTTTTATTAAATAACTTTTTTATAATTAAATAGCAAAAAAAATTAAAAATCACTTAAACTCACAACATTATGACCTTTTGTCAACATATATTTGCTCTATGACTGTAAATTTGGGCCACATTTGTTTTGCTCGGCAGAGGTCAGAGGTGCTACAATAGTACAAATTCTCAAAACATTCATCTTTGTGTGAACACAGTACTAGCCAGAGGATTGCATTTTGGAGACACATGCAGATATACTGTGGGGAGCTGCTTTGCAGAAAACACCTTTTAAACCCATGAAGTCAGACACCTGTAGAATAGCGAACTGTGCCCAAGCCTAGGCAAAGACACATTTTAGTAATGATAGGATGTCTGAAGCCTACAGTTCTTTGCTGAAAAACATAATAATTAATATAATACTAGCTTTTAAAAATACTGTGATGAATCAGGCCCTAAATGACCTTTGTTGCACATATACAACCCCTATGTACGTCTCCTTGATTTTTCTTCCAGGGTCATATTACAAGTGTCAACTTGCATAGATTCAGTAATGTCCCTACAAGAGGGTGGTGGAAAAGAGAATGATCTTGCTGGGGATGAATCCTTCCTTGACAGCGTTTCTTATATCGTGTATCAATTTTACTAGACAAATGCATCAAGGATTCTAATGTTCCAGGACTGGATACCAAACCAGCACATCTTTAATATCGTCAGTTATGAACTGACTTATGGGATCTGGGTAATTCCATCCAGAATCTGTAGACCACCTACGAAACTCTGTGTAGTATTCTTCTGCTGATTAACGCCCTTGCCTGAGGGCTCAGAGAAGAGACGGTGCTGAGGCCTCCCTGTCAGGGTCATCATACAGGAGACTCAAGGCATTAAAGAAAACATCAACAGAGGATAGAGTTGGACTGTTAGAATCAAGTCCAAAAACCACGGTCTGCCGATCACCCTGTAATAATGATATCATAATTCCAATGCACTGCTCCTCTGAACCAGATGATGTTGGCCTGAGTCTAAAATACAACTTATAACTATTCCACTGTTCTGGAAATTTCAGAACAATTTACAGTCACCAGAGATCCTGTCTGGTAAATTCATCTTAGTCTCCCTCAGAGATGGAATGGGAATCAATACTGATTGAGCTCTAGCTTCTTATGCAGAGACATTCAAAGATAGATCCTGGACAATCTGCAAGAGAGCTTGCAACTGGCCAGGATTTGAGCAGAAGGTTGGTTCAATGAGTGTTAAGTCCAATAAAGTAGGGCTGGTGATAATATTAATAACAACTACCAGAACGGCTTCATGAGGTCTTCACCTATAGTAGCCCCTTTTCCAAGGAACTCGATGTTTACCACAGTACTCAGTCTTATGCTCATAGAAGTAATAACTGTTGATCACTATATTGCCAATGGTGTGTACAGAACAAGTAAGGAGGCGTGGCTTAGTAGCCATTATGGTTAGTTGCAATATTTTGAGCTCCTGACCACGTGGACAGACAGTCCTATTCATCGGACCTTCTGACCCCTCTAGACTGTCAACTCTGTTACCTTTTAAGGATACCCGCCATGAGTCTGGTGCTTTTTATCAGCACCTGGAGAGGCGTTATTTGACATATTGTCCAGGAGGCACTTGGGACTGATAACGAAGACTACCACGGTTGAGCTACATATCTTTAGCCCTGACTTTTTTACAACCCCAAAGTGGCCTTCAAAGATTAATCCTACCCCTATTACCCACAGCTAGCAATTAAAGCTTCTTATATACACTAGAGAATCTCAATGATCTCCAACGTCAATATTTGATGGCCGCCTGTGCTTGTGCTGCAGCATGTCTCTAGACTTACCTGTCTCTCTGTCTCCCTGTGACACCTGACTTTAGAAGCGGTTTTCCGATTCCTCCGACCGAGGCTTCTCATTTACTTATTCTCTGGCGTTGAAGGTCCCAGCTCCAGCGTAGAGGAGCTGCCAGCAAGCGGCTCTACTTATAGTGTCAGCTGATTATATCAAAACTGATACATTTCAAAAAGGATACTTATTAACTGAGTAGCTGTATGCCCAGTTCGTTTGTAAAGTGTCACTTCAACTAACAAGATACCTGGTGTTGGCTTCACCGCAGCAAACTTGTATAACTGTTGTGAGTTCAACTAGAAAAGTTTGTTAATTCTGTTTACAGCCAGGTTAATTAATGTATGATTCTGCTCATCTACAAAACCATGTTACAATGCAAGGGGTGCAAATGAGTGTTCTGCTTTGCACATAAGTTAAATACTGCCTGTTTTTTCATGTAGCACACAAATACTTGATAGCTTATTTGTACACTGAAATTTAAAGTTGATATTTGTGTGCTACATGAAAAAACAGGCAGTAAAACAGAACACCCCTTGCAATATAACATGGTTTTGTCCAGGAGACTGAAATAAGAATCCTCTTCATTTAAGATCCTTAATGAATCAGGCCCTAGATTTTCAAGTGATACTGAGTCATATAGCTCTATCTGTGTGTCTCTGCTGCCACCTTGTGGCGAAACTCAAGAAGTTCAGGCTCCACTTTTTTAAATTAGCTTATAAGCCTTTTCCAGCTAAGCTGTTTTATATTTACTTCATATTATTCTTGGTTTATAGACCTGAATGTTTAACATGTATACCATCACACTCCTCACCGAATCAACATTCCCTCCGAACCTTGCTAGTCGGAGCTCAATCTGCAGTCCAGACACATGGCTTCCTAGGCCACTTTATGGGGAATGCAATTAAAGGTAATCACATGTTACGCTCCATCCATGTAATGAACGACTATCTTTTTTTAATCTAACTACAGTATTTTGGGCAAAGATAGAAGAGGTCCTGCAAAGCGGGATTCCAAAAACCTATCAATACACCTCACCAATCTGATCTCAGACAATTTTTTAAGAGCTCCACACCTTCTGCTAGCCCAGCTGTCTCGACTACTACTTCCTCCCCTAATTCCCCAGCTTCTGACATCTCTTCATTTGTTGACATGGCTACTTCCCAATCAACCTCTCAATATGGTCACGATCTGAGTACTATTTTACAACTTATTAAATCGCTTCCCACAAAGGAAGAGCTTCCAACAAAAAAAAGATTTCCACAACCTAGAATCGGACTTTGCCCAACTTGCCTCAAGATTAACCAAAGTGGAGACCCATGAAGAGGAAGCGAGGGAGCGTCAAAACAGTTTTCAAGAGGTTCTGGAGAGACAGGCCCAAGAGCTTTAATTGCTTAATACTAATGTCGATGACTTAGATAATAGAAGCCGCAGAAATAATCTACGTATTCATGGTATCCCGGAAAACATCTTGCCCCCAGATCCAATACCATTTCTGACTAAAATCTTCAACAAAATTTTAGCTCAAGACCAAGCTACGCTTATTAATTTTGACAGAGCCCATAGAGCTCTGAAACCAAGGGGAGCTCAATCGGATCGCCCGAGAGATGTTATATGCCGCTTCCACTATCACACCCAAAAAGAAGCTATCTTTCAAAAAGTTAGGTCTTTAGATGGAATTGACTAGAACGGTCAGAAATTCAAATATTCCAGGACCTCTCTTGGCACACACTTCAACTTAGACGTATGCTCAAGCCTCTGACAGATACTCTCCGTAACCAAAATATTAAATATAGATGGAGCTTTCCTTGTGGTCTAGAAGTTACTCTCAATGGGAGAACTGAATCTGTGCGATCTCCTTCTGATCTTTTGTTCAGCTTTGGATATTCAAAACGTCCAACTGCCGGATTGGCAAGATTATCTTTCAAGACTAAACCCTCCATTGACGGGGATCTGGCAGACAGCAGGCAACTCGAGATCATCATCTAAACGAAGACAGAACCCTCCAGGAGACCATGTCATCTGATCAAAATGCCTATGACTTTTTTTTTTATCTCTTATTGCAAGTCCTTTGACTGTAGACCCTTCTATTTTCCATTTTCCAGGCCTTCAAACAGTTATTAATTGATTGTTTATTATCTGTCTTAACGTTTGATATTGCAGTTCAATCATCCTGAGGTGGTTCATACAAGGTTACGTTTTTGTTATTACTCTTTCCCTCACAAGTAGCCACCTCAGTTGACCTTGGATCTTCCCAATTACCCCTCCAGTTTACACCTTTTCACTTTATTATGTAATTGGATACTCTTAGTCGCCTTAGTAGGTTATTGTATTGTACTGTAATTTACATTTACATTTCACTTATTCGTTTTTGCTGTATTCAGCCTAGTTTGACTCGGAGGTTAATCCTCCGTAGCTACTTCATTAATATTTAAGCTCTAGTGGTTGCCTTGATTGCAAACCCCTGTTGTCCCCCACCGCTGTATGTTTTCCATGGTTTGGGAGAGGTTTTACCCCTCTCCTCCTTCTGGAGCGTTATATAGTTTGTTCTATTTTTAAAATATGTAAGTTTTATGTTCTTTCTCTGCAATTTTTCCTTTTTTCTTTCTTCCCTCACCACCCTCCCCTCCATACCCTCAGGAGCATCCTCCTATAAAATTTAGAAATCAAGCTTCATTTTTTGCTGTTTCAACCTTCTATGTACCCACATGACCTCCACCTTAAAGGTTATCTCGGTAAATGCTAAAGGGTTAAATATTCCAGAGAAATGTTCACGTGCCCTGTGTGAATTCCTCAAAGAAAGCACTGATGTTGTTTTCGTACAGGAGACACATTTTAAGTTTGGATCCTCTCCAGTCTTTCGAGATCGCTATTATCCTTATTCATACTTTAGCAACTACAGCGCTGGTAAAACCCTCATAGTTGCCATACTCTTTTCAAGGTCCTTTTACCATATCACAAAAGATTAGATTGGTTGAGGGGAGAGCCCTCTTGGTTAATTTTAAGCTTTATGACACTGTTTACACATTTGTTAATCTATATTCTCCAAATTAGGGTCAACACGCCTTTTTGGTTTCAGTCATGGAAAAGATTGAGAATCTGATGGAGGGCGTGTTGATGGTTGGAAGTGACTTCAATTGGTCTATGCATCTGGAACTGGACTCATCCAATGGTGCTCCCAGACTTCATAGGTCTCTATATGCAAAGGTAAGACGCACGTTACAGTTTTCAGCTGGCCGAAGCGTGGAGGATACAACACCCAACAGGCAGAGATTACACCTTCTTTTGGCACCCACATAGAGTGTATTCCCGCATTGACTATTTATTTCTCTCTTATAGACACCTTCATTTGGTTCACTCTACATCTATAGGTCTAGCGACCTGGTCTGATCATGTACATATCTGTAACGTTACGTCTGACTCAACTCAGATTAAAAAGTTGCTCATGGAGAATTAATGAGCTTCTCCTACAAGACTCGTATTGTAGGACTCAAATTGAACAGGCCCTAGATGAATACATAGAGTTCAATACTGCCTAAGAGGTCTCTGTGGTGACATTATGGGAAGCACATAAATGTGCTTCATGGTAAACTAATTCAACTAGGCTCTTACATGAAAAAAAAAGAAAAGGAAGCCCTTAAAAACCAACTCCTGCAAAAAATTATAGATCTTGAATCCAGACATAAGGTCACTTTGGCCACTGAGGTACTAATTGAACTGACAGAAGCGAAGTCTGCTCTTAATAAACTTCTATATGATAGAATAAAATTAGACTATTGCAAATGCCGTAACCGGTATTTCCAATGGGGCAATAAACCTGGTGCATTGTTAGCAAAGCCCTTATGGTCTCAAAGAGCTAAATCTTTCATAGCAATGATGAAAAAAGAGAAAGGTTTAGATTGCCAGCTCACATCAGACATTCCTACAGCATTCTACTCTTACTATTCTCGCCTTTATAATATCTCAGGGAAAGCTCCTTGGGCTGACTCATCAAAGAGGATTCCCCCACATATCTGCCTACCTACGCAAGGTTGGGTTCGCCACTCTCTCAGAAATAGATATCTCTCTATTAGAACAACCCTTCACAAATGATGAACTAGCGGATGCAATTAAATCTACACCTTCAGGTAAAAGTCCCGGCCCTGATGGGTTCTCAGTCCCATATTACAAGCTTTTCAAACATAAACTTATCCCCCTGATGTTATCGGCCTTCCATGCGGTTTCTGAGATGTCCCATTTTCCACACATTCACTAGAAGCTCACATCATAGTGATACCTAAGGAGGGTAAAGAACCTTCCCAATGCTCAAGCTACCGCCCGATCTTCCTACTTAACGTAGACATTAAATTTTACGCAAAACTCATTGCCAATCGTCAGAAGTTTCTGCTCCTGAACTTGATCCACTCGGACCAGGTTGGTTTTGTCAGAGAAACAGGGATACTCTGCACTCTCCAAACACATAATGCGGTACTAAATACTGTTCTACATTAAAAACAGGGAATGTTAGTTCCACATATTGCAATATATGTTAAGCTGACCAACTCACGCCAAAGCCTTCCCAATCTGGTCAGTCCTGACATGATCAAATGCTGTGCTATTTTATCTGGGCTTAAGGCTTACCTGCACACAGCTTTTAAAGGCAAGTCCTTCCCAAGCACTAGCAGCCATGGGAGACCTGGGACTCACCTGACACAAGTTGGTTTTGTCCCCGGCCGGGAAACTAGGGACAACACAACTAAGGTCATTGATCTGGTCCATTCGGCACTGTCTTCCAACACCCCAGCCCTGCTTTTATCCACGGCTGTGGAAAAAGCTTTTGATCGTATTGAATGTTGATTTGTACGGTGCTTGCTTTCACACATGAGATTAGGTCCATTAGCGCTCATTCCCCCACAGCACGAATTAAAATAAACAGGACGCTTTCGGATCCGGTATTGATCGGTAACGGTACCAGGCAGGGTTGCCCGCTCTCCCCGCTAATTTTTGTACTTTGTATGGAAGCCTTGGCCAGGTCTATTAGAGCAAATCCTGACATTTCAGGATTACAGGTGGGAGGTGTGGAATATAAACTAGCTCTTCTTGCTGATGACCTTCTGGCCATGGGTACTAATTTGGGTATTTTGATTCCAAACTTGATCAAAGAGTTTCAACGTTTTGGGTCTCTGTCTAATTTTAAGATTAATTATTCAAAGTCGGTAACCCTTAACATATCGGTTCCTACTCACGTAGCAGAGGGACTCCAACAGGCGTTTCCTTTCTGATGGCACCCCCATTGCATTAAATATTTGGGTGTAGTAATCTTTAGTGACCTGACACGGTTATTTGATCTTAATTTTGGCCCACTAATAACAGAACTTCGAACAGATTTGAGAGAGTGGAGGGGAAAGACATTCTCATGGTTAGGTCGGGTTATTTTAAGATGAATGTCCTTCCGCGCATTCTTTACCTCCTTCAAACATTACCAATCCATATACCTGACAAGTGGTTTGTTGACCTACAAAGATTGTTGAGAGATTTTGTATGGGGTGGAAATAGACCCATGTTTTAAGCATGATGTCCTTTATCAAAGTATGCACTTAGGAGGTCTACAACTCCCACATTTTCCCTCTTACCACAATGCAGTCATGTTGGGAAGGATTGTTGAAATGGACAATCTCGAATGGTGAGAAACAGTGGATTGACATTGAGGGTGCGACACTGCCCTCCGGTCTCTTGCCCACATGTTCTCGCCTATATCCCCTTTGCTTCCAATTTTTCAAAATCCACTGTTTCCGCTGGGTGAGCGAGTTAGGCCATTCAAGACGTGGGTTCAAGCGGGGATCACACGAGTTGGCCAGCTGATCGTCTTTCACTGTAATTCAGACAAAATGGGACTTACCAAACTCTGAAATTTGGAGATTTCTCCAAATCAAACATTTTCCGTCTTCTGGTCCTCCCCATAAAGACAAAACAAGGGACCTTACAGCCTTTGAATCGATTTGTCAAGCCTCCCACTGCCCTCGCCACCTCCTCTCTACTATCAGGCCCGGCGCTCCCATTAGGCAGTTGCCTAGGGCACCGGGACCTGCAGGGCGCCGCTAGATTTTCTAATCTAGTGAGGGCTTCTAAGAAGAGGACAGCAGTGGCCATTACAAAACAGCAGCAGGCGCCCCTCCGCCGCTGCACTTCTGTCCCAAACCACTGGCCGCCTCCATCCTCTTCTTTATCCAATCCGATGCGCCCTCACATACCTCTCCTGGCGTTAAATATCTGAATTTGGACATTGCACCAGGAAGTGCAGAGGAATCTGGGTAATGTAGTTTTCTGGTTTCCTCTTCTCCTCTTACCCCAGCATAACACTAGAAGTTAAACTGTAAGTGATATTCCGATGTAATAAAAGTCTGCACTATGGCGGCAGACATGTTTGTGAAGACCAGCACGTGTGTAAAGTAAGCATTAGCACATTCCTACAATAAATAAAGTGTCCCAAACTCTAGTCTGTGTTATCACTGGTGCATTGTGCGGCCATGTATAGTAAGGAGAAGCCCCTTCATCTGGAAGAGAGCTGGTTATATTATGGAAATGAGGTGAATGAGATGAATGCAGCTGTCACTGTGCTGGTTTTACCAGGGTCAGTGCACTCTGCTGCCAGAGAATGCAGGGAGAGGAAAACATGGAGCAAAGGAGCCCCTGGACGGGATAAGCCAGATACACTCATGTATCCAATATATGTCAGTGGCTGCTGCATCTGCCACTGGATGTAAGGGTAATATGTATTTTATTAATCATTACACAGGTTACTTGTTCTATTGGCAGCCTTCTGTCTTACATATCCAGCGCTTTCCAATTTTTAGCTACTGAATTATTTAATAATTGGTACTTTATAATAAAAAATAAAAATTAAATAACAAGTAATTGTATTGATACATGTGGCGAGAGCAGTGTGCCAGGCATATTGACTATAAAGATTAATTAAGCCTTCCTGGCATCTCTTCACTCTCAGTAAGGTTGTAAATGCCTTGTACTGTGTGACGGTATAGGGAATTAATGTGATGGAGAGGGGACAGTGGTGTTATGCAGGGGGTGCACTGGTGTGATGCAGAGAGGGGGAAGTGGTGCGATGAAGGGACAAGTTAGGGCCATCTATTCGGATTACTTTAAAAAAGTGCATAATTCATAGACTTATTGTGTCAAGTTGTTTGCTCCGAAATCTAACACCTGGATACCTCTCCTCTAGAAACCCTGTGTCTGCAGTGGAGTCTGGACAACGTTCTGCATCAAACATCACTGCATCTGGACCCTGGAGGAGGTAAGGCTCACTTTTTTTTTTTAAACACAAAAGCACGAAGTTAATCATGTATGGGTTAATGAAGTGGGTGTTTGGTGTGTTCATGGAGGGGGGAAGGGTACTTTGAAATTATGCCTAGGGTGCCAAGAACCCTAGCACCGGCCCCGTCTACTATATATTCACTTCTTATAGAAAATGTATTTAGTTCCTTACCAAGATTTACCAGACACTGGGAACGAGATTTGGGCAACCAGATTCAGAAGGATGATTGAAAAAACATTTTCGAATCCACTCATGCATGCTCCACTAGCACAGCAGTTGTAGAAACTCATTATAAAAGTCTTGTCAAGATGGTATAGATGCCCAGCCCAAATAGCAAAAATTTTCCCGGGGATACCGAGTGTTTGTTGGAAGTGTCAAGAGGCCCCTGGCACACTCCTTCATATATGGTGGAATTTTGCGGTTCTCCGGCTGTATTGGACACAGGTTATAGCAGTCTCTACAGATATTTTGGGTGATGAGGTCCCTAATGACCCTGTTTTTTGGTTACTAAACAAAACTAATTTACAGATTGCTAGCTTTAAAAAATCTATTTTGAAATCTCTCATTTCTGCCGTTAAAGCAATGATAACGGTTCATTGGAAATCCCTCACAACCCCATCCATTAGGGAGTGGTTGCAGAGAATAGAATTCTACAGGTTAATGGATGAAATAATATTCTGCAAACTTGTCTGCTGAAGAGAATATTATGTCATTTGGTGTCCCTGGTTTGCATTTCAGGATACAGGGAAACTAGCTCAGCTGACGAGTTCAACTCTCTCTCCCTCAGTCGCGAACGATCCATGTTAATTACAATTTCAATGAGGTAGCTCCTCTTTCCCCACCCGATTTCTCCCCCTCCTTCTCTCTCCCTTTTCCATTTTTTTCTTCACTTCTCCGGCTGACGCCCGAGTGAGGCAGTATTACACTTTTTTTTTTTTTTTCTTTTTCTTAATTTCTCTCCTCCTCGGTTGAAATTTATATATCTTTTATTTGCTGTAAAATAACAGAGTTTAAAAAAAATAATAAAAAAAAATAAGTCATAGCTACTTCTGTGGTTTGTTCATTTTGGCTTTGTTGATGCAACGTGTTGTAAATCATGATGTTCTATTTAATAAAGAAATATTACACAGAACATGCAAGGAGGTGGTGAGTAACCGTGATGGTGTCAGAATAGTCCAGAACTATCCAAGCTGAGATCAAGACAGGCATGGGTTAATGCAATTCCATTTAAACAGGCCAAGGTCAGCGTCAGAAGAAAACAACAAAATCCAATAACAATCCAGGTCAAAATCAAGTAGACAAAATCAGGTCAGTATACAATAGCACACTAGATTAAGCAGGAACTATCACCAGCACTGGAAGGGGTTTATAAAGCAAGAGGAAGCAATAAGAAAGAAACGGGTAATTAGCTGCACAAGTGCAGCAACACTAATTGTAAAAAGCCAGGCAACTGATGCAGCCTAGCAACAGGCTAGACGCCAGCAGAAGCAGAGAGGACGCTGGTTGCTGTTTACATGGCAACTAGCTTAGATTGAGGTGGAACCTGCTGCCACTCAACAGGATAAGGATGTAAGTTGTCATTGCTAGCCAACTAGCCTGGCATGAGCGCGACCAAAGGCGTCTCGACATCCAGCAAGAATCATTCCTGTTACTCAGTGAACTTATAGTTATTACACGTATATGACCCTAACATATCCTTAGAATGATCCAAACCTCTTGATTTATTGACCAGGTGAGTAATAGGTTACCGAGGGCTTATAGGAAAGCAGGGACCGTGTGTGGTTGGAGTGTAAGATACTTTCCAAAATTTCTGGTTGAAAAATTGCAACATGCAAACAAAAAACACACAATTGTTGTCAGCACTTGTCATTACTATCGCATATCTGTGTGTAGCCAATATACATGTAGATATATATACACAATACAAATTCCAAATAACCATACATAGAAGAGTCACCTAACAAAGAATTATTTAGCCACCTAATGTTAACCAATAGGGGATGATTTGAAGTGAATCCTGATTGGTTGGACATGATTCAAATACCCTGCTCTTTCAAACATCGGTTTTGCACTGACAAAGCAGTTTACCCAGTGAAATGCGTGTCGGCGTTTAGCTGGTTGCACTTAGTTCCTTTAATATTAATAGGAGATATACCTAATCAATACACTGATAGTCAGATGATAGACTTGGATTACTAGGTTAAACACACCTCAATATAGCCCAAAGATAGAACGGAGCGTGCAGAATGCAGCCAGCAATTCACTTAATGAATGAAAATGGACACACAGCTCTCTGCCAGTAAGCTCAGCTATTGGGATGTACATAGACACACAGCTCTCTACCAGTAAGCTCAGCTATTGGGATGTACATAGACACATAGCTATCTACCAGTAAGCTCAGCTATTGGGATGTACATAGACACACATCTCTCTACCAGTAAGCTCAGCTATTGGGATGTACATAGACACACATCTCTCTACCAGTAAGCTCAGCTATTGGGATGTACATAGACACACTGCTCTCTACCAGTAAGCTCAGCTATTGGGATGTACATAGACACACAGCTCTCTACCAGTAAGCTCAGTTATTGGGATGTACATAGACACACAGCTCTCTACCAGTAAGCTCAGCTATTGGGATGTACATAGACACACATCTCTCTACCACTAAGCTCAGCTATTGGGATGTACATAGACACACAGCTCTCTACCAGTAAGCTCAGCTATTGGGATGTACAAAGACACACAGCTCTCTACCAGTAAGCTCAGCTATTGGGATGTACATAGACACACAGCTCTCTACCAGTAAGCTCAGCTATTGGGATGTACAAAGACACACAGCTCTCTACCAGTAAGCTCAGCTATTGGGATGTACAAAGACACACAGCTCTCTACCAGTAAGCTCAGCTATTGGGATGCACATAGACACACAGCTCTCTACCAGTAAGCTCAGCTATTGGGATGTACAAAGACACACAGCTCTCTACCAGTAAGCTCAGCTATTGGGATGTACAAAGACACACAGCTCTCTACCAGTAAGCTCAGGTATTGGGATGTACATAGACACACAGCTCTCTACCAGTAAGCTCAGCTATTGGGATGTACATAGACACACATCTCTCTACCAGTAAGCTCAGCTATTGGGATGTACATAGACACACAGCTCTCTACCAGTAAGCTCAGCTATTGGGATGTAAATAGACACACAGCTCTCTACCAGTAAGCTCAGCTATTGGGATGTACATAGACACACATCTCTCTACCAGTAAGCTCAGCTATTGGGATGTACAAAGACACACAGCTCTCTACCAGTAAGCTCAGCTATTGGGATGTACATAGACACACAGCTCTCTACCAGTAAGCTCAGCTATTGGGATGTACATAGACACACAGCTCTCTAC
This sequence comes from Mixophyes fleayi, assembly GCF_038048845.1. NCBI lineage: Eukaryota > Metazoa > Chordata > Amphibia > Anura > Limnodynastidae > Mixophyes > Mixophyes fleayi. Next base: position 5,458,285 of record NC_134405.1, read on the forward strand.
CAGTAAGCTCAGCTATTGGGATGTACATAGACACACAGCTCTCTACCAGTAAGCTCAGGTATTGGGATGTACATAGACACACAGCTCTCTACCAGTAAGCTCAGGTATTGGGATGTACATAGACACACAGCTCTCTACCAGTAAGCTCAGCTTTTGGGATGTACATAGACACACATCTCTCTACCAGTAAGCTCAGCTATTGGGATGTGCATAAGACACACAGCTCTCTACCAGTAAGCTCAGCTATTGGGATGTACATAGACACACAGCTCTCTACCAGTAAGCTCAGCTATTGGGATGTACATAGACACACAGCTCTCTACCAGTAAGCTCAGCTATTGGGATGTACATAGACACACAGCTCTCTACCAGTAAGCTCACCTATTGGGATGTACATAGACACACATCTCTCTACCAGTAAGCTCAGCTATTGGGATGTACATAGACACACAGCTCTCTACCAGTAAGCTCAGCTATTGGGATGTACATAGACACACAGCTCTCTACCAGTAAGCTCAGCTATTGGGATGTACATAGACACACAGCTCTCTACCAGTAAGCTCAGCTATTGGGATGTACATAGACACACATCTCTCTACCAGTAAGCTCAGCTATTGGGATGTACATAGACACACATCTCTCTACCAGTAAGCTCAGCTATTGGGATGTACATAGACACACAGCTCTCTACCAGTAAGCTCAGCTATTGGGATGTACATAGACACACTGCTCTCTACCAGTAAGCTCAGCTATTGGGATGTAAATAGACACACATCTCTCTACCAGTAAGCTCAGGTATTGGGATGTACATAAGACACACAGCTCTCTACCAGTAAGCTCAGCTATTGGGATGTACATAGACACACAGCTCTCTACCAGTAAGCTCAGCTATTGGGATGTACATAGACACACAGCTCTCTACCAGTAAGCTCAGCTATTGGGATGTACATAGATACACATCTCTCTACCACTAAGCTCAGCTATTGGGATGTAAATAGACACACTGCTCTCTACCAGTAAGCTCAGGTATTGGGATGTACATAGACACACAGCTCTCTACCAGTAAGCTCAGCTATTGGGATGTAAATAGACACACATCTCTCTACCAGTAAGCTCAGGTATTGGGATGTACATAGACACACATCTTTCTACCAGTAAGCTCAGCTATTGGGATGTACATAAGACACACAGCTCTCTACCAGTAAGCTCAGCTATTGGGATGTACATAGACACACAGCTCTCTACCAGTAAGCTCAGCTATTGGGATGTACATAGACACACAGCTCTCTACCAGTAAGCTCAGCTATTGGGATGTACATAGACACACATCTCTCTACCACTAAGCTCAGCTATTGGGATGTAAATAGACACACAGCTCTCTACCACTAAGCTCAGCTATTGGGATGTACATAGACACACATCTCTCTACCAGTAAACTCAGCTATTGGGATGTACATAGACACACATCTCTCTACCAGTAAGCTCAGCTATTGGGATGTACATAGACACATAGCTATCTACCAGTAAGCTCAGCTATTGGGATGTACATAGACACACATCTCTCTACCAGTAAGCTCAGCTATTGGGATGTACATAGACACACATCTCTCTACCAGTAAGCTCAGCTATTGGGATGTACATAGACACACATCTCTCTACCAGTAAGCTCAGCTATTGGGATGTACATAGACACACATCTCTCTACCAGTAAGCTCAGCTATTGGGATGTACATAGACACACAGCTCTCTACCAGTAAGCTCAGCTATTGGGATGTAAATAGACACACTGCTATCTACCAGTAAGATGAGCTATTGGGGTGTAAATAGACACACATCTCTCTACCAGTAAGCTCAGGTATTGGGATGTACATAAGACACACAGCTCTCTACCAGTAAGCTCAGCTATTGGGATGTACATAGACACACAGCTCTCTACCAGTAAGCTCAGCTATTGGGATGTACATAGACACACAGCTCTCTACCAGTAAGCTCAGCTATTGGGATGTACATAGATACACATCTCTCTACCACTAAGCTCAGCTATTGGGATGTAAATAGACACACTGCTCTCTACCAGTAAGCTCAGGTATTGGGATGTACATAGACACACAGCTCTCTACCAGTAAGCTCAGCTATTGGGATGTAAATAGACACACATCTCTCTACCAGTAAGCTCAGGTATTGGGATGTACATAGACACACATCTTTCTACCAGTAAGCTCAGCTATTGGGATGTACATAAGACACACAGCTCTCTACCAGTAAGCTCAGCTATTGGGATGTACATAGACACACAGCTCTCTACCAGTAAGCTCAGCTATTGGGATGTACATAGACACACAGCTCTCTACCAGTAAGCTCAGCTATTGGGATGTACATAGACACACATCTCTCTACCACTAAGCTCAGCTATTGGGATGTAAATAGACACACAGCTCTCTACCACTAAGCTCAGCTATTGGGATGTACATAGACACACATCTCTCTACCAGTAAACTCAGCTATTGGGATGTACATAGACACACATCTCTCTACCAGTAAGCTCAGCTATTGGGATGTACATAGACACATAGCTATCTACCAGTAAGCTCAGCTATTGGGATGTACATAGACACACATCTCTCTACCAGTAAGCTCAGCTATTGGGATGTACATAGACACACATCTCTCTACCAGTAAGCTCAGCTATTGGGATGTACATAGACACACATCTCTCTACCAGTAAGCTCAGCTATTGGGATGTACATAGACACACATCTCTCTACCAGTAAGCTCAGCTATTGGGATGTACATAGACACACAGCTCTCTACCAGTAAGCTCAGCTATTGGGATGTAAATAGACACACATCTCTCTACCAGTAAGCTCAGCTATTGGGATGTACATAGACACACAGCTCTCTACCAGTAAGCTCAGCTATTGGGATGTAAATAGACACACTGCTATCTACCAGTAAGATGAGCTATTGGGGTGTAAATAGACAAACTTGCAGACACTCTTATATAAAGAAAAGTGAAGAAGCTACAAATGTATTTACTATGAAAAATATGAGCAGAATATTTGATCCAAGAATAGAGTTTTATCTTAATCAAATTTATATTCAAAGCATTAACTGAAGTTGGTGGAACATAATTTTAGATATAAATAAATCCATTCATATAAAAGTGATGATAAATCCTAAGAGGAAAACCTAAATATTAACATATATTTGTGATATATGTATAAATATATTGATGGACATTTCTCGGTTTTCACCTAAATTGTATGATTCATGTCTGTGCATGTGCAGACCCGTCTTCTATAATTTTTGAAATCGCAGACAGCTCTGCCTTCATTGCCGCATTCCGGAAGATATTCGATGAACCCGGTCGAGTCACTTAGGCTGTCTCCAGCATCCTCCGACTTCGACAGGAGTCTCACTCCATAGCATAGTATGTCCTTCAGTTCCCCATATTATCCTCGGATCTTCAGTGGAATAATGATGCCCTAGTGGCCACCTTCTGGCAATTGTTATCCGTCAGGATCAAAGATGTTCTGGCCTCTCAAGAGTTACCCTCCACTTTGGATGCATTAATTTCTTTGTGTAATCGAGTTGACCTGAGGTTCCGGGAGAGGTCTTCAGAAAAGGAGCCTTCTAATTTCGACATCCTCTTCCTCTAGTGGAGCCCATGGAGTTGGGTCGATTTCGATTAACTCCTGAGGAACGTGAACGTAGATTGAAAAATAAATTATGCATTTACTGTGCTGACAGATCTAGGGGTGTTCCCTTTTTTCTTTTATACGTTCAGAAAATTCCAACCAGTCTCGACGTTAAATCAATAGGACCCACTCAAGCTCTAAACAGAAACTCCTCCTCCCATTCCTGCTTATTCACTTGCAGGAACACAGAGGAGGTCAGGATATTAGGCTTAAAATATAAATTTGCATATATTTATGATATTTTTGTATTAATCAAATAAATAAGCATATAATTGTTTTACCAAAATGATGTGTATAGGTAGTAAATATATAAATAAAATAAATACAATTCAGTCAGACGTTTGCCTCAGGTTTGCAGATACGTATGTATATAGAATATCCACTAGTATTCCAAAAACACATATATACAGAACAGAAGATACACACTCTTATGTTCCCCTTTCTGCACAATACAGTGATCATAAACTTGGATCCACTCTCCCAGAATGATTCTTCAAAGTGGTGAATATAATGCCCTTAATTGACATACACAAAGACATAACAACAAACATAGTGTAATATGTCATGAACATAATAATGACAGAGTCCACCACCATTTGACAGGTGTCTTCCACTCTTCACCATGAACAACAGATGTATAACTAGAAACACACTGAGTGCTCATCTTGTACTCAACCCCTAAGCGTATGTGCGTACGGACAAATGCAGGAAAAGACGCCTTCTCAAACTCAAATTTGTGACTCAAATTTGAGTTTGAGCCACAAAAGATCGAATAATAAAAAAACACATTAAATCGTAGGCCAGTATCTCCAATCCATGTACCGATACCATATAAATAAAAAGAGGAAACACCGGAGGAAAATCTTGTGTATTAAATTGTAATAAAACATCATAAATAATGTAAAAACACACTCAACTTGAAAAAATCCATTGTACACATTTCTATGGATAAACCCGTACCCGAAGTCTGTGCAAAAACAGCGTATAGAAGATCGAGGATAGGTGACTTTATCATACTCAGATTCCGATCCGCCAATGCCACCCAATATGCCAGGACTGCTGGGTAACAAGAAATCTTCAAATGCATTTCAACCCAACTCATGGGTCTTTCTCAAGACTGTCATCCTTCTCCAAAGCTCACCTTTATATAGTCCTTTCTTACATACAAAATTTAACTCATCCCAACCCTCAACTCCCATACTACCTTACGGTCTTTCAAACGTAAGTCTCTGTCCCACAAGGAGGCTTGGTAGAAAATAACTTTATTAACACGGACAAATCTTCTCATACAGAGTCCCTGAAGAATCCATGTAACAAACATAATAGATTCCGTGATGACCATAGGAGCTTATACACATATTCGTTTCTTTACATGGGCAGAGTCGTTTGTATGGATGATCAAAACAACTCACAAAACCATTGGTTTAAAACTAGATATAAAACATAAAAAAGAATTAAACACTGCAGCATGATAAAATGTAGAGACTATCCCTCACCCATCCCGGTATAGACATATATAGGCTTTCATCTATACAAAGGTGTAAAAAAAGAGGATTTTTACTCACTGTAAAATCAATTTCTCTTACTACACTGGGGGACACTGCGTTACATTGGGGTATAGTAGGCGGGACTGGAGTTAGGCACTTATAAACTTGTTTGTTTCCCTGACTCCTCCCCCACTATGCCCCTCCTCTGTAGCTGACTTCAGTTTTGTATAACCAAGCCAGGAAGAGAGAAAAAGCAATTCAGAAAGCAACACCAAAGACAGCACTACTTTCAGAGCAAGGAAGGGTGCGCAGTGTCCCCCAGTGTAGTAAGAGAAACTGATTTTACGGTGAGTAAAAATCCTCTTTTCTCTATCCTACTACTGGGGGACACTGCGTTACATTGGGGAGCTACCAAAGCTGTGTCCAAGGGTGGGAATGCTCTGGAACGGCTGTGCGCAATGTTTTGTGTCCAAAACCCTGCATTTGTGAATGCAAAGGCATGCAACAAAGAAAACAATATGCAGCAGAAACAGGCGCTGCCACACTGTACAACTGCGCCATTGAATGACGCTGTTGTGGCGTACAAAAAGCTGCAACCCTCCTGGAAACTGAACTGTAAAAGTCACTGGAACCTGCAGAGGGGTACAGACAGAATGTTGGTCGTGATGCAGTGACAAGAGACCACCTGGATCCTGCCCCGCCTCCTACGCTCTTTAGCACTAAAGAGGCTAAAAGGGCATTACATTCCTAAACAGGAACTGTGCGAACAAGAGCACAAACTATCTCCCGTCAGAGAAACGATACACAAAAAGAAGAGGCACAAGAATGATAAACTGCAATCCCTGTGTCAGTGGAATGCAGGCACTAATTGTCATAACCAATAATGTCTCGTACAACGCGCCACCTAAGTTTCTGGTAAAGAAAATGAGGAAGGGCCATACACACTCTCGCCCCAGATCCCTTACGAGATGCGACATCCAAGGGAGCAGCCTGCATTGAACTAAGAACTCAATCCACTCAGTGATATCCAAAGGATCACCATATACACTGATGCAACAGCTTAAGCTACTCAGCGATATCTAAGGGAGCACTCATATAGAGAGCTAACAACGTAAGCCCGACATATATACCAGGAAGCACTCATACCATGAGCTAACAGCTTAAATAATTCAGAGAGTCACCGGAGGCCAAAGCAAGCCTCCTGATGACGAGAACTAGACTCCCTGGAAATCCACAACCAACCAAAGGTGGGCTGAGCATAAAGAAACCACTTAAGCAAAACAACCTTCCGCTGAGCTAGACAGAGAGCCACGGAAGCTGCACGCTGAAAGAAGTAGGGCGAAGACCCAATTGAAGCCAGCTGGGAAAGAAAACCTTTTAAAGATTCCTGAGTGGGACGTGTGAAATTCTAGGATTTTACACCAACCGAATATAGTTCCTAGCCCAAAGAAAACAGCTGAGGAAGAAGCTCTACGGCTGAATTGAAGGTAACAACCATCTCGATGCAAGGATTCTCTAGCCGAAAAAGTTGGCCATCCGACGCCATAGCGTCAAACTAGATGATGAAAACAAAAAGAGCCGAACTACGAGATGAGGCCGCTCTGGAACCGGAAAAAGAGGGACGACAACACTAGTCCCCTAAACCAGTAGAACACTGATTTGCGAGACACACGGCGGACCACCAGACTAGCTGGAATGCGCCCCCTCCTAGAAACTCTTGAACCCCCACGAGAAATTTGGACCTGTAAATCACCTGTTGACCCCCTAAGTTCTAGGGAGACCCGACTTGGCTATGGACAAATCCACCAGAGGGTCATTAGATTGAGAGCCGATAGAGAAAACAGGTTAACATGTGAATAGAACCTAGGCTCCCTCTCAGAGAGCCCTATGACCTAACCAGGAGGGCACAAATGTATTACCCTGGAGTGACCCACTTTACCTGGTAAATGACTGATTGCTAAGGCATTCGGCCCTCAATAATAATAAGTTGGTCTAGCCTGGCCCATAGTATGGCACAAGGCACACCCCTCCTACCATACACAGGTCGACCCCTATCCTGCATTAGGATACAGGAATTCCATAAGTGCTACAAATATGCAACAGCCCTGCATTATGAGACCGAATCTCTACAGGTTTTCTGACCCCCTGTACAAGAAGGACAACTGACCCACTAATCAATCAGTGTGGCTAAGCACCACCCAAAAGGTAAACCAGTGGATCAGGGCAGAGGAATGCTATGCACGTCCGAAACAAGGAAAGCAGCTTTCCTTGATGAATATCCCCCTTTTGAGACATGGGAGATGTTCCGAATAGGGTAAGCCAAAGATACAACTAAAACCTTGGTATCCTATTATGCAAAACAGAAACTCCTGTTACTGAAAGGAAATTCAGTCAGGAGCATTTTGGAACTGTGTAGAAGAGAGATGAGCGAGTTCTACGGTAGGAAAATACTGAAAACTTACATCTAGAAGATAAGGCATAAGCCAACGCTTCTAGTGTGGTAAAATAAGCAAAGAGCTGGGTAGGCTCAAAGTGTCCACCTGTGAAACCAATAATGCAGCCCTGCTGCTTGCCGAGAGGCTGCAAGTATAATATTCTGGCTGAAAACGTCTAGCTGTAAGCTAAGCTTTGAGTGTAATAAACAACTTCCACCTCCGGGGAATGTCCCCAGACCTATGGATGTTTACCTGACTGCCACTGTACATAAACTATAACCACCCTTGTAAGGCTAAGCCTGACTCGGGATGTGGCACCCTGACCTCAGATCAACAGAGAGGATCAACAGATTGAACACGTAAACATCTTGGCCTGGTGTCGCTGACATAAAACAAAGAAAGCACACCTACCACCAGAAGCCTTTGGATACTCGTTTGTAATGGTGCAACTTGAAAGTTACGATATTGGAACGTAGTCTTGTAAGCATGTGGCTAACTATTGGTATCATAGCTGAATAGCTGTATGGCCACCAGCTATGACGCTGCTGGATGAATACAAACCACCCCATTAACCCTTAATGTGAATAAAGGCTAGAGAACTTCTTCTGTCCGAGAGCCGCTAGATAAAACACTTTACCAGCCCCTCCTTTGTGTAGGAGGACTTATTTGTCTGCTCCCGCCGGGGACAGCAGAATAAGAGAACTGAAGACCACAGGATTGTCATTAACAGGGATTACTTCCCTTGTATTGACTCTGGAAAGGTAGGGGAGGTGAAACTATAGCCAGTCTATTACTGTTTACCTGGTCTTTGACAAAAGACAGACACCAAGTCTAAGATATGAGGAAAAACATTTTCCCAACTAGTGTGTCACTAAGTCTTAGGTTGAAAATTGAAAACCAAGTATAGACTGTTGTTTTGCAAATGCAAAAACTGTGTAAAGTTAAAGCTGGGATTATCCACCTCGTGAGTGTAATCAGAAGGAATATCCCTTTTGTTAGTAAAACAAGATGGAGATAGACATCCTCATGTGAGGAATGAACTACATCCTTAGTCTGACTGTGACAATAGTAAAAGATAGAATCCTATCCATCTGTCGAAGATGGTGAACAACAGCATCTTTGTCCGGATGGTTTTAAACCTGAACAGCGTAATGCCGCTTCTGTGTTAGCGGACAGATATAAGCTGTGTGGGGGCTTAACCAGCACAGTGTAAACATGTGTAGAAGCATGAAATAGGGTATACTCACGTACCATTTCGGACTTAAAAATCACCTTAATGTGTTTGGCCACCAGAAGCGACAGTGATCTAGACCAGACCTGTTTCTGCAAAACAGCCGACACCGAAATGGGAGCACCCTGTTTGTAGACCCGAGCCCCGCAGTCTGTGCCGAGGCATTCGGGCTAAGCTGTGGAAAAGATAATTCAAAAATTACATTTCGCACGTATATAATGTCACTCCTATTTCCCAGTTGATCCGTCAGAAAACATAAGGAAATGGTAGGCAAAGTAACAGGAAATAATATTGTCTAACAATATATTTGGAAGACACATATACATATTAATATATATATATATTGTGCCAACCAGCGAGTATTTTACTCCTGGAAGAGTCACCTATTGTAGACTGATACAATAGCAAGAAAAAAAGACACAGAATAAATCTGTTCTATCTTTTAAACAGGTAATATATATATATATATATATATATATATATATATATATATATATATATATATATATATATATATATATATATATATATATATATATGTGCTATGATGGAAATAGAAACCACAACACCCTGTAATCAAAACCGTGTATATATCAGTTGAGCTCCAGCTCCTGATGTACACATACATATATACATTTACGCACACATATACACATTGCTATACAGACCAACCAGCCTACCACGTGATAACACTGTATATTTGTGCCACATAAATAATGTAGAGCATATAAAACAGCGTGTTTATTACCCCCTAGGTAATTCCTAAGACATACCGCATATCTGGAAAACTGTATAAAAGTTAACCAGCCACAATACTTGGGAACTCAGGCTAATCGTAGCAAAAGGAATTGTATATATATGGAACTCCTTTTACCAGACTTATGGAAAAAGTCCATCCAAAGTCACCATATGGAATATTATACAGATATGTATTCCCATATCAATGTATATCTGCCTTAAAAGGAAAATATGTCACAGGAGGATAGAAAACTACCAACATTTTCAAATAGGTAATCCTATGATATATACAGCAGTCACAGGATCCTGAAATAAAGGTCCTGACTGTGTGGCAAACAGGCTGACAATTGTTTACAAATATAATGAAAAACGATCCAACATTACCAGGTAAAGAGAGGCAGAAGTCTGGAACAGCATGCACTGATGTGTCTGCTCCGGATCCAAGATGGCCACCATTCGCGCCATTAGGGAGAGAAAGAGGGGGAGGTGTACTCCCCTCCTATAATGTCCGCCTCTGCTCACCACCGCTCAGCCCATATCCTTTAATATGGCTGCAACCGGGGGAAAGTGAGAACCGCCGCGCTGCCGTGCCCAGGGTGCGTGCGGTCTCACTGACAGCTTCGCCTCCACAGAGCGCGATGCTTGTCCTTCTCCCCCACTGCTCGTTGTCTAGGGGCGGAGAAGGGGGAGGAGGCTGCCGGCAAGTCTGCTGGCAGAGAGGAGAGGCTGAGACACCTTCACTCCCGCCAGCCTGTTTAAACGTGGCCGCGGCCGTCTATAAGGCCCAAAATATAATAAATACATGCCCCAAATGAAAAGTTTGCCTTTAAAGGCACAATTAAAGCAAATTAAACATGGCCCATTAGCTCGTTCTTTCTAAGGGATGACTGCCGGCAGAGGTGCAAGAGAAGCGTGCTGAAGAGCTGCTTACCTGCGCTGGAACTCAGAGTGAAGTAATCCCCGGGACTATTCACTCCTCTGGGTCTTGGCATGGAGTCCAGCGCTGCACCTGAAAAGGAAGAAAAATTAAAACAGGAAAACCTAATACTAAACTAAGTATAGGCAGGAGCCTATACAGAAGTGACCTTTCTCCAGAAGGCACTTACAACAACTGAAGTCAGCTACAGAGGAGGGGCATAGTGGGGGAGGAGTCAGGGAAACAAACAAGTTTATAAGTGCCTAACTCCAGTCCCACCTACTATACCCCAATGTAACGCAGTGTCCCATAGTGGTAGGATAGAGAAATATACATGCATCCAATGGGTCGCATCCCCATAAAAGTATGTAACAAAAATATACCAACATGAAAAATAACTTGTATAAGAGACCATGGAACATACAATCTGGAACTCTATAAAAACCATTTTATTTCAAAGTCTGTGTTGAGTCCTTCTGGGGTTAACTCTTTCAAACTGTAAATTCATCTCATCTCTGCCCGCGCCAGGATACTGGCTATGTCCCTATTCTTCCTCAAAGGTCTGTATCCCCCAAAATTGCTTAATTTGTTTCGGTTTACACGAATGAACCATCTTAAAATGGTGGGATAAGGAATGAGTTTCCAACCCCCTCCTTGAGTTATAAACATGTTCCCTCAATCTAATCTTTAAAGTGCGTGTGGTTTTCCCCACATATATTTTCCCACATTCACATTGTACAATGTAGATAACATTCATTGTATTACAAGTCACAAATTCGTCAATTGAAAGTTTATACCCATTGATTTCCAGTTTGGTGGTTTTAGTCATATCCGACCTACAAGTCTTGCAGGCCATACACATACCACACCTGTGAAAACCCACCGTCCTGATAGACCTTCTTGTGTCATCTGGTAGACTGCTTTTCACTACATTGTCTTTTATGTTTGGGGCCTTTTTATAAAAGAACACTGGTCTCTCTGGAATAACTTTTCCTACAACTGCATCCCTTCTTAATAAATCCCAATTTTTCCAAAAAATCTTCTCCGTTTGTAATCCTTTGTGAACTGAGAAATAAGTGGTCATTGAAAACTTTGGGATTGTTTTTTCCACAAACTCTCCCTGGAGTTAAGGAGGGCTTCCCTATCCAGCTGTTTTACTGCTTCCTCAGCCTTATCAACATTATCATTACTGTATCCTTTATCTTTAAAAGAAGTCTTCATTTCCCTAATTTGAGCCCTAAAAACTTCTTTCTCAGAACAATTCCTTCTTACCCTCTTTATCTATCCCAACGGAATATTTTCCAACCATGTACAATGATGATTACTATCCCGTTGGATATAGTTAATGGTGTCAGTGGGTTTCTTATATGTCATAATTTGTATAACCCCTTTTTTGACATATACTGTCCAAAAAATTGGCATTTAATTTGATTTAATCAAAGGTCAATTCAATATTGTAATTGTTGTTGTTCAAATGTTGGCAGAATTTGCAAAGATCCTCATCCGTTCCTTTCCAAACAAAAAACATCATCAATGTATTGGTACCAGGCTCGCCCCAAAGCCCCAATGCACGACTCCTCCCACTGAGTCATGAATATGTTAGCATAGCTAGGGGCGAACCTGGTGCCCATTGCTATACCGGTACATTGAGCATAGTAGTGTCCGTGGAATCTGAAATAACTGTGGGATAAAATTAAACCAATCGCCTCTTTAAGGAAATTTTTGAGGACCTCCAAATATGACGAGCTAACCAACGCTTTAGACATTGCCTCTATCCCTAAACTATGTTCAATAATTGTATAAAGGGATTTAACGTCCACCATCACCAATGTCGGATTTGGTTTCCACACTACCTGAGACTTCTCCAAAAAAACACTTTGTGTCCCGTAAATATGACCTGCTCAATTGGGCTAAAGGTTGGAGATAAAATCTATAACCTCAGACAGATTAACCATAGTAGATCCTGTTCCCGAGACTATAGGTCTCCCAGGGGGTTTACATCTATCTTTATTGATCTTAGGTAACGTATATAATACTGATGTTCTTGGATAAGGCATGACAACAAGGTCTAAAATATGATCCTCTAAAACAACCTCATTTACATATTTGGTAGAGTTCTCACATCGCTAATGATAGAATCCATGGGATAATTTTTTAACCTTCTATAAGGGTCACCTGAATTCAATTGACTGAGGATTTCCTGCACATAATAGTCTAAATCCATGACCACAACTCCTCCTTTATCCGCAGGTTTGATCACTATCTGCCTATTTTTCGTAAGGCAATCCGTCTTTCCTTAAATGTCACATTATGGACTCTTCCCCTACAATGACCTTTCTTCCCCTTAATCATTCTGATCTCTTCTGGTGCTATCTTATTGAAAGAGTCAATAAAGTGACCCTTCCCATGTGTCGGAAAAAAATGTGACCTTCTTTTGAATTTCTGATCACTCTCTAATTCTGATAAACCCTTCTCCACTATTTTGTAGGTAATAAATATAATTTTAATGTAAGAAAAAAGTTGGATTTTCCTAAAAAAACAGCTATCATTTATATGTAAAAATATTATTAATATATCATATTAATATTCACTGACAATAACCCTACAAGTGGCACTGAATGATGCGCAGTCTCTTTCAGTCGCATGCGCACTTAAACTCTATTTCCTCATCTGCCTTCGATGATCACGATCTATAGAAAGCGCAAACTCCTCCTTTATCTTGGAGGAGGGGTTTTGCGCAGGTGAGTGAGCCTTACTGCTTTTGGGCGGAACTTAAATATGTAGCGCAGCGTTATGCTGTGATACATATTGAAGGATTCCGCATCCCCACTGACACTAATGATGCATAGACCCCTAAATGTGCTCTGAATGCTACTCCATAAAACTATTAATTAATTATAATTTTTTGTGTTTTTTTTATTATTCGATCTTTTAGATTCATTAACTAGTAGTTATTTCTTTTAATCTCAAGCTGTTGCCTTTTACATTTGCCCTCTGTGAATTTGAACTTGTAACCATTTATCTCCAGGATGCTTATAGTGATAAGATTGGTTCCCAACTCTGCTACAAACAATACGTCTTGGATATTTGTGACGTTGGTTTCACCTTTTATATTCAGGCGGACTGTGATAGTCCCGACTTTCGTAGCAGTAAGAACCTTTCCACCAATTCCTTTTACTGTAACTGGATCACATGGTTTCAATGAACTGAACCATTCTTGATTGCAGCTAAAATGTTTTGTGCCCCCCCCCCCCCAAAAGTCCACATACCAGTAATCTTTCCTATGACTATTTGCTACATTCAATGCCGACTCATTAGATTTTTCATGCCTTTTTTGTTGCGCACTTCCAACTTTTAGTCTGCATTTAGAGGCCTTGAGCCCCATCTTATCACATATGAAGCATCTAAACTTAGGTTTCTTGGACTTTGTACTTTTTGTGAGTAGATTGGTACTCTCAGCATTTGCCTTTACAGAAATTCTCTGTTTGAATTGCAGCAGCTTTGCTCTCATAATTTCTGTCGTTAACTTGTCATCGTTAGACTCGAAAGCTATTGCTAGAAAATCATACTCTGGTGTGAGATTCTGCAGCATCACCATTGTGTGTTCCTCGTCGTCCACCTGTGCTCCCACAGATGCCAACTGCTGGGATACCGACAGCATTTTGTCTATGTATACTCTCACAAGTATTCAGCTTAGTCCCGTACAGTGTACGCCTCAAGTCTGTCCTTCTCATCAGAGCTTTGTCCTCATACGCATTTTGCAGAGCAGTTTACATCTCACTTGCTGAATCTTTATCGTTAATGATAGAATTCATGTGCTGTTCTACAGCTAAGCCAATGGAGCCCATGGCTCTAGTCACCTCATCAGCATTTGGACCGGCGTCTGGATCTACTGTGACTTTCTACAACTACTCCTGCATTAATTGCATTTACATTGCAAATGTCCACGTTGCATAATTCTCAAAACCTTTTAATGTAGCAAAGGTCATACTGGTGCCTGTGCTGTGCATATATTTGTGTACTGAATAAAGGACTATTCTGTAATTTATCAGCTTCCTTTTATTCTCTTATACTTTTACATTTAAGCGTTTACTTTAAACACACAGTTTCTGGGCCCATAACCTGTTGGTTTTACCTTCCGATGTTGCTAAGGTGTTCAGCGGTGTTAATGTGGATGTTAACCCAGGGCCGCCAAGAGAGGGGTGGAGCGGGTACCTCACTGCTGATTTTTTTTTTTACATTTTTTCTACATTTATTTTTAATTGCAATTTTTTTTGCATTGGTGGGGGGAGCTGGATAGGTAAAAAAAATAAGGAACATATTCACCTGATAGCAGCGCCGGCGTCCCTTCTCTCTGCTCCATGCACACTGAATGTCGAGCGTGACGTCAACAAGTTACGCCTGACATTCAGTGAGGAGCACTGCAGAGAGCATCCAGCAAGAAGAAAGAAGAGAAGAGAACAAAGAAGCTAACAAAAGGTAAGTAAAGGAATGGAGAGGCAAGGGGAGGAAAGCAGAAAGGGACAGTGTGATAAAGAGGGGGGAAGAGAGGCACTGAGTGATAAAGAAGGGGGGGGGAGAGGCACTGAGTGATAAAGAAGGGGGGGAAGAGAGGCACAGTGTGACAAAAAACTGGGGGAGAGAGAGGCACAGATATAGAGGGGGGGGGAAAGAAGCATGGAGGGCGCAGTGTGATCATAAGGGGGCACAGTGTAGTTGTGATGAAGGGGCACAGTAATGTGTGTGTGATGGCACAGGGGGCTTGTGGCAATGTAGTGTGAGGTAGGTGGTGGCTAATTAATGGGTGTTATTTTGTTTGTAGGGTGATGGTGGGGCAATTTAATAGTGGGGACTACTATTAATTTCAGATGGGGTGGTTTGGGGGCTACTGAATGTGGGGGCGAGTTTGGGGAGAATGAGGTCTATTTATTAAATGTGACTATGAATTATTTAATGGCAGTGATGGTTGCGGGAAATAGGTATATTTCTGAAATGTAAATACTATTAATTTATTGCTCTGCTTGTTTGCAGGGAGGGAAATAGGTTAATTTATTAAATCGGAATACTATTATTTTAATGTTGGGGCTGGAGGAAGGCCTAATTACTCCTCGTGGGTGCTATTGATTTAAGACTGGGGCTGGTTTTAATTTTCTAAATGTAGCCATTTTTTTTTGTCCAAATAGGGCCCCCAACATTCCAAGACCCAGACAAGCCGCAATTAAAGAAAGCGGCAGCCACAGTTGGTGAAAGTGAGCAGAACAGTGTGTGAAATATTGTGATTCTTGTGGTACAATCCCGATTTTTGGTGACTGTTCTGCCGAATCTAAGGGGCAGGCCAAGACTGTGAACTGTTTATGTACACACTGCATTCTTTCTATACTACACTATGGTGCTAGAAGTCCTGAAAATCAGGAGCGCTGGGACATGGGTCATGCTCCGGCAAGCGGGCACTTGTGTCAATGGTGTACACAACAATGCAGGTTTTTTTTGTGTAGGAGGGTGGCCTAGCACTTTCCACGTCCCAATGATGCATAGCCACGCCCCAACAGTATGATCATACCCACGTAAAATTTTGTGCCGGCGAAGAATTATTTAACATGCTCAATTATAAGGGGGGCCCCATGAAATTGTTGTACCGGGGTCCTGAATTCCTCTTGGCAGCCCTGGTTAAGTCACAACACTTTTGTAACTTAAACGGGTTTCTGTTTATTAAAGATGATAACAACAGGTTAATAAATGCAGCCACTGACAGTTGGTAACTGTAGTACAGCAGTAGTAACAGTTTGAATACAGCTGAACTTATACAATTGTATATACAGTATACAGAAGCAGACAGGTTGGTAAAGCACTGTCTCTATACATCTGTGCAGGTTATTGTGGGCATACTGAGTCCTCACATATATATATAAGTAGTGGAGAGCCTTCTATGTGCGTTTAGGGGACATATATATATATATATATATATATATATATATATCTACTATATAAATGCCTAGTGGCGTGTGTGGAAAAAAACAAACCAAGCTGCAGCGTCACCTGCTGGGCAGAGTTATACACTGACCTATATATTTCTTGAAGGAGAAGTGACAGTTGGGAGTGGTTGGTGGTTGCCGGGGGTGACAGTGGGGAGTTTTTAACACCTTAAGTAGCTTGATGAAGGATGTGGCGATGAAGATGAAGGATGAGGTGATGGAGAAGAATGATGAGGTGGTGACATGTGGACAAAACCATGTTAAAAAAGGGTGCTTGCGTCGGGAAGCAACGCTCTTCCCCTGAGGAGGCCTGGGCTAGGCCCAAATGCATGACAAGACACCTTAAGTAGCTTGATTTCAATAGAATGCATGAGTATCATGCACGGGTTAACATATATATATATATATATATATATATATATATATATATACACACACAGAGCGCAGCTAACTGTACTGCGTCCGTTATATTTACTGGTCTAACTGAAAGTGCCCCCACATCCTATTTCCTCACTAGAACACCAGGGGTCGTGCTGCGGTTGCCATAGCTCCTATATACTAACAAGAGACAGTAAATATTACATAGAGAACTCTGTGAGAATTGGATGTTACTATAGTATAAAGGACTGGAGTATGGGTGGCTTATGAAATATAAAAGTGTGTGGTTATGTAACGAGGCTATCCAGGAACAGGATATGAAGATAGCGTGTGCACAGTGACGCAGGTAATACACATCTTCCTATTTCAATTCTTCTTTATAATACTTGAATATACCAGAACTGAAGAACAAAGATATTGTATGTTACTTAAAACAAAAGTATAAAAATACCTTTGATATGGTATTGTAAGTACTCACACAACACAAAGTTTTGTTGTACCCATTTAGATTGCTTACAGTTTTAAAAAAAATGATATTATATATACATATGCACACACATTACATATATATATATATATATATATATATATATATATATATATATATATATATATATATATATATATAGACACACACACACATATATACACACATATACATGCATACACATACATAGACAAACACACACTTAAATTCACAGACCAATTATTAATCAACATTGATAAAATCAACTGATTTTCAAGTATTTGGAACATCACAGCAAACTTGTTTCATATCCAATTGCTATTGTCCTATATGAGTTTTCTGATGTTTAAAAATATGTGATTTCTGTGTAAAACATTTCCCACACTCAGAACATGTAAACGGTTTCTCTCCTGTGTGAGTTCTGTGATGTTCAACAAGATTTGATTTATATGTAAAACATTTGCTACATTCAGAACATGTAAATGGTTTCTCGCCTGTGTGAGTTCTGTGATGTTTAACAACATGTGATTTCTCTGCAAAACATTTCCCACATTCAGAACATGTAAACGGTTTCTCACCTGTGTGAGCTCTCTGATGTCTTATCAGTTTTGATTTGTATTTAAACCATTTTTCACATTCAGAACATTGAAATGGTTTCTCACCTGTGTGAATTCTCTTATGTTTATGAAGAGACTTAACCATAAAGCATTTACCACTCTCAGGACATGGAAATATTTTATCATCAGTATGAGCGGTACTATGTGTAAAAATATCTATGTTACCAGGAGAATATTCCTCATGATTAGAGGGATCAGATAATTTGTCTGCTCTGTGGAGTACTGGATGTACATTTAGGGCAGTGGGGTTTCCTCCTGGAGAATCACGTATGATGTTATTATCTTCTATTCCAAAATCTGTAGATAAAATGAAGTTTCCCTCTGAGATATTCCTGTGTTTGCATCCATCTGCTGGAAATAAAATATATATATGGAAATAGACATTTTACATTGATTAACATATTATAATGCCCATCATATTTATACTGAAACACCCAGCTATGTCATTCAATTTGCAAACTACAAACACTTCATTATAATTAGAGAACTGCATTACCGAGCACAGTGCATAAACCCAGCCACAGTGACACGTATATTGTATCCAGCTTGGACAACTGCAGCCAAAATGTGGACATTGGAGAGTAACATTTCCTAAGTAGACACTGATCTCACATCTAAACACTGGAGCCTCAAAAGTAGAGTAGATGTGGGTTAAATCAGCAGTGAGTCCTGGATATGGGTTTACACTACTCTTAGGTCTCACATCCTTATACAGAGCGGAGGAGAGCATCAGGACAGAGTAGGAGAATGGAGTAGGGCATAGATTAGCAACAGCACTAAGTAATGTATAAGGGCAAAGCACGGTACAGTCAGATCAGCAGAATAAAGATCAACTGTTCAGAGCATTCAAGCACGTATATTAGAGGGGAGCTAATATGGAATGACGGATGTGTGTGAGACGGGGGAGTTTGTGTGAAGTGTACATTGTGATGGAATGTATGTGATCTTAGAGGGAGGATATATATTCTGTGATAGTATTGCAGTCATAATATACAGCTGAGGATCAAATATTCATGGTAATGTCACATGGGTAGAACAGGAAGATGGTTATGGATACTGTCACAGGAGATAGTGTACAAGAAGTTCATGGGTAAATTCATGGAGTCTGATGGAAATCCCATGAGATACACCAGACAGTGTGAGGAGGAGACTGGTCAGATCTGTGGGCTGGTAGCACACAATATGATGTGAGGAGGAGACTGGTCAGATCTCTGGGCTGGTAGCACACAATATGATGTGAGGAAGACTGGTCAGATCTCTGGGCTGGTAGCACACAATGATATGATGTGAGGAGGAGACTGGTCAGATCTCTGGACTGGTAGCACACAATGATATGATGTGCGGAGGAGACTGGTCAGATCTCTGGACTGGTAGCACACAATGATATGATGTGAAGAGGAGACTGGTCAGATCTCTGGGCTGGTAGCACACAATGATATGATGTGAGGAGGAGACTGGTCAGATCTCTGGGCTGGTAGCACAAAATGATATGATGTGAAGAGGTGACTGGTCAGATCTCTGGGCTGGTAGTACACAATGATATGATGTGAGAAGGAGACTGGTCAGATCTCTGGGCTGGTAGCACACAATGATATGATGTGAGGAGGAGACTGGTCAGATCTCTGGGCTGGTAGCACACAATGATATGATGTGAGGAGGAGACTGGTCAGATATCTGGGCTGGTAGCACACAATGATACGATGTGAGGAGGAGAACAGGAGTCTAATAGGGGCTGATGGCTCCTGACTCTCCCACTGGACAGATTTTCCTCATTAGTTTGTACTAAGGAGGGTGTAGAATAAATGATTGTTTTAGTGACTGAATAATCAGAATATATGACTCTTTTGTGTAATAAGTGTTTATTACTCACCTGTGCTGATATCTGTAGGGATTTCCTCCTCCTTACACTGCTGATCACCCCTCACATACGTCTCTTCTTCTCCCTCTGTAATTTCTACTTTAATATCAGTCAGGACATCATCCTAAATAACCCACAAATAATAAAAATATCATAATTAATAATATCTGATTTAATAAAATTATATATAAAACAGAAGAATATCAGTGTATAAGATCCACACAAATTTTTACAGATCACATAATGAAAAGTCATTTAGGGTTTTGGTGAGAACCTAAAATCTACCTGATACTCCTGTGGGATCCTGGGATTTTCCTGTGTACAATCCTGTGAATAAAGAGGACGGAGATATCTCTCTGGGGTATTTCTGTTACTGGATCCATCTGTAGGGAACACACTGTGACTGAGTACATTGCTTATATATGATTATCAGATAATGTGTATCTAGGGGGCCCTCAAAACTGATCTCTCCTTTTACAATCAATGAAAGTCTCCTCTTACCCAGTGATGTGAGGGGCCAGTGATTCTCCATCCTCAAGTCCTCGTACAGACCGTTGGGTCCTTCTAAAGTCTCCCACTCATCCTGATACTTTATAGGAACCTAACATACACAATAACACAGTCATCACCCAGACACATCCCCTAATGTTACTGTATAATGTCCCATTCCCAGCAGTCACCTCTCCAGTCACCAGCTGAATGATCTTGTTGGTCAGTTCCAGAATCTTCTGGTCATTGTTTCTCCCATGTATCAGTGAGTGAGGTTCAGGCACCGTGATG
Organism: Mixophyes fleayi; assembly: GCF_038048845.1. NCBI lineage: Eukaryota > Metazoa > Chordata > Amphibia > Anura > Limnodynastidae > Mixophyes > Mixophyes fleayi. The sequence continues at coordinate 5,478,861 of NC_134405.1, forward strand.
GGGCTCTGGGTTCTGCTCAATCCTCCTGACACACAGGGGCGGCTCCTGGGTATCACACACTCACCAGGTCTCTTTATCACTGCTGTGTAATCCTGTGTATGGAGAGAGATATCCAGGTGAATGAAGATCCACGTATTTGGAATTTTATTAATAGGTTAATTGTGTAAAATATACAATATTGGTCTAATAGTCTATATGTAACTGTTTCCTATATACAGGTAAGTAGAGTGTATACAGCATTTACACCTCCTGTAGCTCCGACCACATTCAGTGGTTCCACTAATCCAAGTCCTCTATCTACAGCCGGCCCCCACGGATGTATCATATGCTATAAACAAATTACTGCAAACAGTAAGATGAGTCTGAAGTGGGGGCTCAGCATGGCCGACCTATGGAAGGTAGTAGGTGAGGTAAGTGCTGTATACACTCTAATAGACAGTGCATATAGGAAACAGTGACAGGTAGGTCAGGGGATGTATGTATAAAATAAGCATTTCTTGTCTATTTTGCACTTTAAAGTTCTGGAAACTGGAAATCATCCCCGAAATGTAAAAAATAGTTACATATAAAAATGCAGCAAAAGCTGTAAATCCCAAAGTCTCATGGATGTATTAGTGATAGAAAAACAACATATTGTGTCCAATGCAATAAATCCCAGCCTCTGTGACGATTCTGGGACTGTCTACCTGCTGCTCATTTATAGCTGATCAGATGAGAAGACAGTCATGTCCCTATTTTATTATTAATGTTATGAATGATGTCACTGTGATATTCCCAGAATCCCTCACCTCTCCAGTCAGCAGGTAGATGATCTCCAGGGTGAGATTTAATATCCTCTCACTCCTGTCCTTGTCCATCCTCAGGGAATCAGTGATTTACACAGAATCGGTTTCACCTTCAGATGACTTCTAGTAAAATATTCTCTGGTTCCTCACAGCTCAATGGTCTAGGAATAAATGTAATAATTATAACAAAGATCACAGAATACATGTATATGTAACCTATTAAATATACACTGAGGGTCTTGTGTAGAGTTGGCTGTAAGTGCAGATATTTGGGAATAAAATACACATTTCTGTACTGCGCATAGACACGACAAATACATAAGTGTAAGTCCTATGTAGAGGTAGATGCATCGTATACTTACTGCCCTGTACACTTACAGAGGGGGAGGGAAGGGGCAGGTCAGACATAGGACAAGTACAGTAAGTGGCATTTCATGTAACTCACGTAGCATGTAGAGGTGGAAACACCAGCAGATAAGACTGTCTGCTGTGGGTGCTTGACCGCTGGTGGAAGATACGTGCTGATGGGGAACCTTATTAGTGTATTAGAATGAAACATACACTATACTGGTAGCGGGAATATCAGGTGGACAAACATCATGGGGTACCCCTAAAAAGCCACTACCAGCACTAGACTATGACACACTGGTGACACTATAGCAGGGAAGCGTGCAGCGTTGGTTCCCCCTGCCATAATGCCTACCATGCCTGTTCAGCATGGCCTGAAATCCCTAGGGCAATTGGGTACAGCAAAAAATATGGACCCCACCCCTCCCCTAGAAAACCAGCCCTGTGCTGAAAGATTTCTTAGTTGGTGGCTGGATGCTCAGGGAAGATGGTATTTCAACAGAAACTCAAACGTGTTATAGACGACTTTAAGATGGAAATCACCTCTCTTGGATCCAGAACCAACGACCTTGAGAATAAGACAGATGAGCGGTGTCGCTCACAGACTATTACTGACATGAAAATAGCAACAATCCATACAGGATAAGGAGGGATTAAAACCAGGTCCAGGAGAAATGATCTTTACGAGACAGTAAGTGTGCTACACACAGCGAGCCTCCCACCAACCAAAATCCCAGAGACATAATAGTCCATTTGTATTACTATAAAACAAAACATGATGGTGGCCATCCATGACCACGCTTTCTGTGACTTTGAAGGAATCCCAGAACCAAATATTAAAAGATCTGACATTTTTAAAAATTCAAGAGACATGAACTGCAGAGGATCACCAACATCCTATGAGCTCATTACTACAAATATAAATCGTGCTTCACTTTCCAACTGTTCAAGTGCTAACAGACACCAAGCCTCTTTATAAATAATTAGATCAAGGTCCAATCATTATCTCCAAACTGGGAATCCTCCCGGGTTCCCAGGCCAGCAGCCTTCACCAAGGATCTTCATCAAGTAGACCCCAAAAACCACCACAGCCTGAATGACAAACAGTTGTTGGCAGAACTGGAAAAACCCCACGTATAGTGCACAACTTGGTTCCTCTGCTCTCATCCAGGGCTCATTTTGTTTAACATGAGACGTATTCTTAAAAAAAAGAAACAAGGATCTACTATACAGTTCACAGTTGCGCAAATGTCTAATTTTGTCATCTAACCTTCAATATGAATGGACAAACTCTCGCAGTGTGCCTATCCTAGACTCAGTGATGCTTTCCTCTGAAGCCACGTGGGCCACTTCTCAGTTGTACACAGCTGTCGGAGACCTCAAAAATGCTATAACATTGGCCTAATGTTGTTCTAGATGTCGACTTTGTTGTGTTTCCCATTGTTTGTTTTCCATCACAGATTGATCCCTATCACCCGATGAAGTTTATCGGTCTACATCACTCTCCTGCAGTTTGGACGTTCGTTCTTCAAGTTGTAAAAATGTTTATAAAATATTTTTTATTTGCCTTCCCTTTCACTGACTTATGACTTCCCATTTCTATCTACCTCTCCCATGATAACTTCCCTTGCCAACCTTAGTCTTGTCCTCCTGATTTTCCTTTGCACCCTTCCCTACCTGTATCGTCTGTCACTGCATCCCCAAGCACCCTTACGGCAATAGTTTTACAGTTTGTGCAGGAAATGATCTTGTCGGGCCTTGATGAGGCCTGGTTTTATAAGTGTTTTCAGCATTAAGAACACTCCCCCTTCCATCCTGTCTGCACTGTTTATTAAATCCCTCCTCCATCCCCATTTCATTTGTATACATAGAAAAGTTACTTTCTCCCTGCTCCTCGATCATAAGCTTCAATTTTGCATAAGACATTATTGCTAGTGTCTGCCTATGTTACAAATCAGAACCAGTCACCTTTCCTCACTAAGATGTTTAACCACATTGGGCAAGTTGAGAAGGGTCATCTGATCTCAATTTAACCCTAGATCCAAAGCTCGATAAATCTCAGCCCAGGACTTCCCCCTCCTGGTAATCTAAGCACTCTGCATCCCTACTCGTCCTTTACAACCTTCAAGACACCTGGCAAATGTTACACTCCGTTCCCCGGGTATCTCCACCCGAGCCTCTAAACACTGACTATCACTTTAAATCTCTTCTTAGTACAGGCTGTCAGCTATGCTTTGTATCTGTGATTAGTTCACCTGTGTGTTAGTCAGTTCTCCTATTGGTCAGCCTCTCTTTATAAGGTCTCTCCTTTCACCTTTGCATTGCTGGTTCTTCAAGTCATACCTGACCTGATCCTGATGCCTCCTCTGTGTTCCACATCTCTGTAGAAATTGTGCTTCAACGCTGCTGGGTGTCCGGACTATACTGATCTCTACACTTCAGTTCCGCTTACCTGTGATAATTGCTGTGATTAACATCCACTGCCTACTCGTCCTGCACTACTGACGTGTTCCACATCTCCGTGGTATGCTGTGCCTCATCTCTGCTTTGTATCTGGACTCTGCTAATTGCTGTACACCAGTTCCCCTACTATGATAATCGTTATGATCAACGCTCGCTATTCATCTTGTCTGCACCGCTGATTGCTGCTGTTTCGTTCCACGTCCTTGTGGTAAGCTGTGGCTCATCGTTGATGTATGTTTCTGGACTCTGCTGTTCTCTGTGCACCAGTTCCACTACTTGGGGTAATCACTGTGATCAACACCCGTTACCTATTCGGGTGCATTACTGACTACTGCTGCCTTGTTCCATAACCCTGTGGTAAGCTGTGGCCCATCGTTGATATATATATATATATATATATATATATATACACACACACACACACACACACACACACACAAGTTAACCCGTGCATGATACTCATGCATTCTAGTCAAATCAAGCTACTTAAGGTGTTAAAAAGGTTCTTGTCATGCATTTGGGGCTAGGCCAGGCCTCCTCAGGGGAAGAGCGTTACTTCCCGACGTAAGCGCACTTTTTTAACGAGGTTTTGTCCACATGTCACCACCTCATCCTTCATCTTCATCGCCCCATCCTTAATCTCCATCGTCTTACTTTTCTA